>NC_060119.1:563089841-563393769 GCF_021461395.2 Schistocerca americana | reverse complement strand
GTAGTACTTAATTTTACCTCTAAAATCACAAACAAAAAGATACATGAACTAAAGGTTTTAACTAAAAAAAATATATGTTGAAACTTCTTCTCATTCACTAATACAAAAAGAATATATTGTCGCACTTAAAACAAATGGTTTCTGGTTGCAGCCACATTAAAGCAATAAAAGATTAAACACATGATAAGCTTCAAAGAATTCATTTGCACACGTGGTGACAACTAACTTCCGCTCTGAAAATGGCTGAGATTCGTACAATTTATAACAATTATTTGGGCATTATTATTCTTACACCAAGTGTCAAAATCAATCTTGCTTACTATTAAAGCTTGTGGTTTGCTGACTGGTACGACGAGCATTGAACTGTTTGTGAAGAAACAGTTGTCACACAAATAAATGCAATGAAAAATAAGCAAAAAATGAATTCATTTGGACCTGATTTCTTGTTTCACAATGATCAATTTGGATTAAATTTATTACCTAAATCTTTATTGTTCCATATACATATGTATGTTTAAAGCACGTAAATATTAATGTGGTTTTGATCTAATCTAACAATAGGACATGTGCAACTGCAGCAGAATATCTTGGAGAGGAAGGAGGGAGGGAGGGAGGGAGGGAGGGAGGGGGGAGAGGAAGGAGGGAGGGAGGGAGGGAGGGGGGAGAGGAAGGAGGGAGGGAGGGAGGGAGGGGGGAGAGGAAGGAGGGGAGAGAGGGAGGAGGGGAGAGAGGGAGGAGGGGAGAGAGGGAGGAGGGGAGAGAGGGAGGAGGGGAGAGAGGGAGGAGGGGAGAGAGGGAGGAGGGGAGAGAGGGAGAGAGGGAGGAGGGGAGAGAGGGAGGAGGGGAGAGAGGGAGGAGGGGAGAGAGGGAGGAGGGGAGAGAGGGAGGAGGGGAGAGAGGGAGGAGGGGAGAGAGGGAGGAGGGGAGAGAGGGAGGAGGGGAGAGAGGGAGGAGGGGAGAGAGGGAGGAGGGGAGAGAGGGAGAGAGGGGAGAGAGGGAGAGAGGGGAGAGAGGGAGAGAGGGGAGAGAGGGAGAGAGGGGAGAGAGGGAGAGAGGGGAGAGAGGGAGGAGGGGAGAGAGGGAGGAGGGGAGAGAGGGAGGAGGGGAGAGAGGGAGGAGGGGAGAGAGGGAGGAGGGGAGAGAGGGAGGAGGGGAGAGAGGGAGGAGGGGAGAGAGGGAGGAGGGGAGAGAGGGAGGAGGGGAGAGAGGGAGGAGGGGAGAGAGGGAGGAGGGGAGAGAGGGAGGAGGGGAGAGAGGGAGGAGGGGAGAGAGGGAGGAGGGGAGAGAGGGAGGAGGGGAGAGAGGGAGAGAGGGGAGAGAGGGAGAGAGGGGAGAGAGGGAGAGAGGGGAGAGAGGGAGAGAGGGGAGAGAGGGAGAGAGGGGAGAGAGGGAGGAGGGGAGAGAGGGAGGAGGGGAGAGAGGGAGGAGGGGAGAGAGGGAGGAGGGGAGAGAGGGAGGAGGGGAGAGAGGGAGGAGGGGAGAGAGGGAGGAGGGGAGAGAGGGAGGAGGGGAGAGAGGGAGGAGGGGAGAGAGGGAGGAGGGGAGAGAGGGAGGAGGGGAGAGAGGGAGGAGGGGAGAGAGGGAGGAGGGGAGAGAGGGAGGAGGGGAGAGAGGGAGGAGGGGAGAGAGGGAGGAGGGGAGAGAGGGAGGAGGGGAGAGAGGGAGGAGGGGAGAGAGGGAGGAGGGGAGAGAGGGAGGAGGGGAGAGAGGGAGGAGGGGAGAGAGGGAGGAGGGGAGAGAGGGAGGAGGGGAGAGAGGGAGGAGGGGAGAGAGGGAGGAGGGGAGAGAGGGAGGAGGGGAGAGAGGGAGGAGGGGAGAGAGGGAGGAGGGGAGAGAGGGAGGAGGGGAGAGAGGGAGGAGGGGAGAGAGCTGTGTATCTCTATGACACAGAACAATTAAAGTTTAAGAAGGGAGCTCGAAGAGCATTATAAGGAATATCTACTGCAAAACTGTGTGTGTACCAACAGACTGTACTGCCTGCAGAGAACAAAAATGAGACAACAAATGAAAAATAGGAACAAGACATTATCTGACAAAAAGACAGAAAGAATGTAAAGTAAAGGACAAACACAGCTCTTGTATAAGCAACTGCATGAATAACCTTCCATCGTATCCTATTACTCCTAACTTTTCCTTCTGCTAATATTCGCTACACATGGTTTTTCATTTCTGTGCGCCAAAACAATAACTATTTGTCCTTAACATGATCACATTGTCTTTTAATATTTTGGTCTTTTCATTGACCTATACCATCTGTCCAAAAAACACTTAATTTACCAGTTCTTAGTTCTCCAATAAAAAGAACTAGTTATATCAAAGCTGCCATTCCACATTTATTTAATAATAATAATAATAATAATCCTGAAAACAACATCAAAGTAGGACTTTCATTACCTGTTCCAATCATCAATCAATATCCTTGCAGCAACTTCTGGGTCTGGTACACCTCCTTTCTTGAACCTGCCCATTCGCTTGGCCAGAAGTGAAAAAAATTCCTGTGGTGTAGAGTATTCTGGAATGTTGTACAGCTCCATCATCTGATTGTAAGTAAAAAGTATTGTTAAAAGTAACACAAGGAAGCATGACACTTAGCGTACGTTATTATTTAGGGAGGCTCTTTTTCTCAAAAATCATTGTAATCATGACAATAATCAACACTTATTATAATAAGCAACTGACTGAAGCCCGGAAAATTTGGGCTTCTGACAAAAACAAGAGAATGTGATTTGGGGGGGGGGGGGGGGGGGGGGGGGGGGGGAGCGTCTTTCTAAAAATAAAAGTAAAGACATTTGTTTTCTGGACATTTTTATTCACGATAATGAAAGAACCCTTATTTCACAATATATTTTGACATCTTCAAACTCAAGACATTTGTGATGCACTCCACAAGCTTTCCTACCCCTTCTGCTTACTCAGCTGTTGTCAAGTTGTTGAACACAGCAGAATGCAGGTGTCTGTTATCATGGAGAAGGGCAATGCTTCTGGACAAAAATCCATGCCATTTGTTTTGAATGTTGTAGCATAGTTGGTAAAGCCTATTGGCTGCTGCATTTATGGTCTCTCCTCTAGGCATAAAGCTGATTCACAGAACACCCTCTCAATCTCAAAACACTGTGACCACAATCTTTTTGGGGCTCAGAATTTCTTTGGCTTTTTTGTTTTGTTGGGGGTTGTGAATTATGCCAGTCCATTGACTGGCACTTGGCTTCTGGACTTTCATGGTAAACCCATGTCTCATCACCAGTAACAAATTTTTTATTTGACTTTATCTGGGACCTGGAAGTGCTCAGCAACCACATTTATTTCAAATGATGAGAGAAGGTACAGCAGTCAGAACTTGTGTTTATTGTAGAAGATTTAGATTTCAGTTATAAAGTGTTTTTCGTAAAATGAGTGTTTCTGTCATATCACAATCCATCTACTGCCAATATAAGTTTGGCAGAATCTACAACTGTGAGTCCAAGTATTCAGATGTACTGCAGAAGGAGTGGCTAATGAGATATTCTTTTATTTTTTGTTTAAATATTTGAGTGATTTTCAGCCAGTATGCCTGATGTTCAATGACAATTTATTATAAGCTTTCGTACCAGAATATAAAAATCTATTCTGAAGCCTAGAAAGGGATTGATTATCTACCTGTAAATTCCAGTAGGGCAAACCATTTGCCTGTATTCAGAAATCTTACTACACAATGAATCTCACACTTGGTGGGATCATTAATTTTGTCACACATACTAAAATCACACAAACAAACAGTCAACAACTATTTCTGCTAGCTGTTAGCACCCTACTGGCACCAATGATTAGGATGATTATGATGCAGGTGTGGGAAGAGAATATTGTGTCTTCTAAGATCAAAATATTCTGTTCTTAAAAGACCTTTGCAGCAATTCTAAGCGCCCCCCCCCCTTGCCCGCGCGCGCGCACACACACACAAACTGGCAACTGTCTTTGGTCACAGAGGCTGGAGTGCAAGCAACTGCGCCCGATAGGAGTCGCAATCTGTGGATAGTTGGGGATGAGGAGGAGGCTGGGGTGTGGAGGGGCAGCAGGGCAGGGAAGGAGGAGAGTGTAGTGCTGCATCTAGGAATATGTGGGGACAGGGTAGTGCTACTAAGTGAGGTCAGGAGGTTGGGAGATGGGGCAGGGAGGGGGGGAGGGGGGAGGGAGAGAAGTAGGGGAGGGGGAAAAGACTAGTGGGTGTATTGGTGGAATAGAAGGCTGTCTAGTGCTGGACTGGAGTCAGAGAAGGGGATATATGGGCAAAGGACACAGACTAGTGAAGGTTGAGACCAGGGTAGTTGGGGGAAATTAGGTTATGTTGCAGGGAGAGTTCTCACCTGCACAATTCCGAAATGATGGTATTCGTAGGTAGGATCCAGATGATGCAGGCTGTGAAGCACTCATGGATGAAGCAGACTGTGTTGGACAGATTGTTCAGAAAATGGGTGGCCGAGCTGTCTCTTTGACATGGTTTGTCAGTGGCCATCCATGTGGGCAGAAACCTTGTAGGCTGTCAAGCCCAAGTAGAAAGCAGTGCAGTGGTTGCAGCTTAGGGTTGCAGCTTAGTTTGTAGATTGCATGACTGCTTTTTAAGATAGTCTTGCCTTTGACGGCATAGGTCATTCCTATGATTCAACTGGAGTAGGTGGTGGCGCGAGGATATATGCCACAGGTCTCGCATTTACATCTGTTCCAGGGATATGAGCCATGAAGCAAGGGGTTGGTAGCAATGTTGGAGTAGGGATGGACAAGGCTATTGCATAGGTTTGGAGGGTGGTAATATACCACTTTGGGAAGGGTGGAAAGGTTAGTGTGTAGGATACTCCTAATTTCAGGGCACAATGAGAAGCAGTTGAAACCTTGGTGAAGAATGTGATTCAATTGCTGTCACTAGAGAAAGGCATGGGAAATCTGTTTCTGTACAAGGTTGGGAAGGTAATTTCAGCCTGTGATGGCCTCAGTAAGACCCTTGGTATGTTTGGAGAGGGACTGCTTGCCACTACAGATGCCCAGTGTGGCTAGGCTGTATGGAAGGGACTTCTTGATATGGAATAGTTGGCAGTTGTCAAAGTGGAGGTATTGCTTGTGGTTGGTAGGTTTTATATGGATGGAGGTATGACATAGCCATCTTCAAGGTGGATAAGGTATCCTCACCCTCAGTCCAGATCACAAACATGCCATCGATGACTCTGAACCAGGTAGGGGGTTTGGCATTCTGAGTGTTAGGAAGGAATCCTTTAGATGGGCATGAACAGGTTGGCAGAGGATGGTGCTATGCAGTTGCCTATTGGTGTGTCATGGATTTGCTTGCAGTTGATACGTTCAAAGGTCAATAAATTGGGGGTGAGGATACAGTTGTTCATGGTGACCAGGAAGGAAATCATAGGTTTGGAGTCAGTCAGCTGGTGGGAAAGATATTGTTTAATAGTGGCAAAGCCTGGGGATGGTAGTGCAGAGGGAAGTGGCACCAATAGTGACAAGCAGGCGTGCCATGTGGTAAAGGAACTGGAATTGTGGACAGTCAGTAGAGGAAATGGTTGGTGTCTTTTATATATAAATATATTAATATCAGCCATTTCCTCCACCGACATGCTTCACTTCAATGACTGCTTCACAGCCTGGCCATCTGGACCCTTTCTTCCTTTTCCTAGCTGCACAGGTGGGAAATCTACCTGCAATGTCTCCTCTATTCCCATAGCCCCCTTGCCCCTGTCCCTGTCCTTCACCCATTTATCCCCTTCCATGCTCCCACTCCAGCACTACACATCCTTCCGTTCCACCAATGTACACACTAGCCTTTTCCCTCCTCTACATCTCTCTCCTTTTCTACTTGCCCCCAGCCCCCTCAAATGCCCCAACTGCACTTAGCAGGCCTACCCTTTCCCCGCATCCCTGAATGCTTCCACAAGCAGCACTACAACCTCCCCCACCCCTACCCTGCTACCCCTTTCTGCCCCTGCCCCTCCTTACTCCCCCCACCATTCACAGATTGCTTCTCCCATTGGACACAGTTGCTCGCAGTCCGGTTTCAGCGGCCAGAGACAGCACCTATTAACAGATGTACCCTGCAATAGCAAATACTGCCACAGCAGTGCCACCTTACAGATAGAGGGGGGGAGGGGGATTCATTTCCTCATTAAAAAACATGTCGAATACTTAATATGCTAAGGTTAGATAATTTAAATCATTAAGTGGTACATGACTTTCCTTATGAATGTTTATCAGCAGGCCAAGACAGATGATATAAAGAAGTGACTTTCATACCAACCTGTAGGCTCTCTTACCTGTTCCCTGTTTGCTCTTTGAAGAATTGCTGAAGCTGGTGTCATTGGATCCATTAGGCTTTCTACTCTAACAGCATTCTTCAATGCAACAGATGCATCACCACGTCCATCAGATGAAGCAAACACAATTCCAGGACTATCTAATAGTTTAATTTTAGAATCCAACTGAACTTCTTGCATGGCCCTACAGAAGAAAAAGATATTTATTAAAAGGAAGTACTGCTATGCAGAAAACCACAGGAGACCAATAGATATTTATTGCTGTCAAAATGGAGGAATAAATATAAAAGTAAAGGCAATTCTTTCCAAGGTACACAGAATTATTTCTCAGTCTAGTTTCCCATAAGAACCATGAACACTACTACTTTTTTTCTTTACAAACCAATAAAGATATCTATTCTCACTGGAGCAATGGGAACCGTAACACGAAGTGCATTGTTGGTCACTTAAATAATAATAAATCAAATACACAGAAAACAATTTAAAATCTGCAGTAAAATCACTGCACAACAAACACAAATGTCGAAACAAGCCACGAAATTGCTTAATGAACTGAAACACAAATTTTTGCCCAAAGCAATTTTAGAAAAATGCAAGCAATAACTTTAGCAGAGGAAAATGAAACTAAATGTATTAACCAACTGGAAAAACAGGAACTTGATGAGGACCAGAAAAAAACTGTAAAATGTGGACAATATATGCAAACATGCTTGAGGGAAGGAAAAGTCATTACACATTCTGATCACGACAGAGATATAAAGCAAGGCAGCAGTCTTAAGCAGTGAGCAGATCCTTCGCACTGTTTCTCTCAATTCAGGAATTGGAATGACACTCCAGTCTCTTTGCATATTTACATGTCACCCTTTTTTTTATATATATATTCTGAACCTTCCTCCTTGTCTTGGCGAAGAAGCTGTGAAAAATCTGAAATGCAAAGTTCTTTCTGCCAGTCCATCTTAGTTCCTATTTTGGCAAAAGATAACAACACTTATGTCTCACCTGTTGTTAACATTCATTCTCATTCTGATTTCAATTAAAGTTTGTCGACTTGATCTTAATGCAAAACACAATATTGTTCACTTACATATCTACAACCATATACTGAGGTGACAAAATTCATGGGATACCTCCTAATATCATGTCCGTCCTCCTTATGCCCCACACAGCGCAGCAAATGGACATGGTGTGGACCCAACAAGTCATTGGAAGTCCCCTGAAAAAATATTGAGCTATGCTGCATCAATAGTTGTCCATGATTATGGAAGTGTTGCCAGTGCAGGATTTTCTGCATGTACTGAGCTCTCGTTTATTCAATGGGTTTCATGTTGGACAACCTGGGTAGCCGTATCATTTGCTCGAAATGTCCAGAATACTATTCACACCAATTGCAAACAATCATGGCCCAGTGACATGGCGCACTGCCTTCCGTACAAATTTTCATCACTGTTTGGGAACAAAGTCCATGAAGGCCGCAAATGGTCTCCAAGTAACTGAACATAATCATTTCCAGCCAATGATCAGTTCAATTGGACCAAAGGACCCAGTTCATTCCATTTAAACACAGTCCATACCATTATGGAGCCATCACCAGCTTGCACAGTGCCTCATTGACAACTTGGGTCCACAGCTTCACGGTCTGCACCACACTCTAATCCTACCGTCAGCTCTCGCCAACTGAAATCAGGACTCGTCTGATTAGGTCACAGTTTTCCAGTCATCTAGGGTCCAACCAACATGGTCACAAGCCCAGGAGGGGTGCTGCAGGTGATGTCACACTGCTAGCAAAGGCACTCAGGTCGGTCATCAGTTGCCGTAACCATTAACACAAAATTTCACAGCACTGTCCCAACGAATACGTTCATTGTACATCCACATTGATTTTTGTGGTTATTCATGCAGTGTTGCTTGCCTGTTAGCACTGACATTTCTAAGCAAATGCCATTGCTTTCAGCCATTAAGAGAAGGTTATCAGCCACTGTGTTGTCCATGGTGAGAGGCAATGCCTGAAATTTGTTATTCTCGGTATAATCTTGACGCTGTCGATCTTGGAATATTCAATTCCCTAAAGAGAATTTCCAAAATGGAATGTCCCACGCATCTAACTCTAACTACCATTCCAAGTTCAAAGCCTAAATTCCTGTCATGCGGCCATAACCACATCGGAAACCTTTTCGTATGAACCACCTGAGTGCAAATGACAGTTTTAGCAAATCACTGCCCATTTATACCTTGTGTACGCGATACTACTGCTTTCTGTATATGTGCATATCACTATACCATGACTTTCGTCATCTCAGTGTATTTTTCAGACCACTCAAGTACATAGTAGAGGGTACTCTCCACTGCAGCTTATTCAGTGTCTTCCCATTTAATTTGTGCATAGAGTGTAAAAAGAACGAATGTTTAAATGCCTCCACACACACACAGTAGTAAGTTTAATCTTGTATTTGCAATCTCCACAGGAATGATATATAGGTAGCTGTAGTAACACCTAGATCTTCATTTAATACGGGGTTTTCAAACTTTGTAAATAGGCACTTGCATTCATGGGATAAATGGCATTATTTCATTCAGGACTTTCAGCATTTCCATCACACTCTGCTGCGAGTCAAACAAACATGTGAACATCTACACTGTCCTCATGTTCAATATATCCACTGGATTCTCTCAGTCCCACACATTTCAGCAATGTTCTAGAATGTGTTGCACACATTTTTTAAACAATCTCCTTTGCAGCGACTGTGTTTACCCAATATCCTTACCATATATTGAAGTCACTCACCTGCTTTACCTATGATCAAGCCCATTTAATCATTGTATTCTATAATGCCACAAGCTGTGTTGTATGCAGTGCGGTATTGTTATCAGCACTGCTGTCTGCCTTGTGGTTAGCCAGTCAAACCCAATCACCAGCAGTTATTTGTTATTTTGTATTTATTCATTGTGGAAGCTTCTCGAAATTTCATATGTTTGAACACTCTGGAATATTCGATGTTTGTGTAAATAGAAGCACTCTCCATCCAGGAGTTTGGTTCTGTTCTGAATGAGTACTGTAGTTCATCATCACAGTGTTTTCAGTGCTAAGCAATGTACTTCACTGACCACCTTGTTTTCCAGTGTGGACATGATTCTGGTTACAACAGGACATTGTTTGGTGGAGACATTGAGTACACGAAGACACCTGTACCTCCGTGGCTCCAATTAGGCAACATAAAAGCCGTCACCTACACAGACAGGAACTGGAATACAAGCAGTGGTCCATGTATTCAGGCGAGCAATCGATTCCAAATCAACTGTAAGTCAGCTGCACATCTGTCAGTGTTTTCCGGAGACGCTGGTCAGGACATGACAAAATGGCTGAAAAGATTTGAGCGAGTTGCTGGATGACAGAAGGTGTTTTGCAGATATGTACTTTTACTTTTATGGCCAGTCAAGTAGTAGTTCAAGAACAACAAAGAGAAGCTCAGTAGCTGGGTGAATCGACATATGACAGAAGCTGACAAAATGAACAGAGTCACACAAGGCATGTAATAAACTTCTGGTTCAGGATGTCATAACACAGGAATTCATCAACTGATGCCAGTGCATCCAGAAAATGACACAGAAAAATCAGACAGCAGACACATGACTGGCTCCCAAATGTCGTCCCTCTATGGCTGTAGGGGAAGCCCACAATGACACTGCCTCTCTCTCATACATGAGGTGGTGAGAGAAGAGATACAGCATTTTATAGCAACTACAACCGAGTAAGCAAGAGATAGCAGCTATAAATGTCAACCCTATACGTTGGAGGTGATAGAAAATGTTGAAGAGTAGGTGTATCAATCTTTAGCACCTATCTCCACCACCAGCTGAATGCACCAGGAAGAATGGACCAACTGTTTCACCCTGCAGAAGAACAGACATTTGGAGGGCAGAGGATAACAAGCTTGTATGTTTCCACTGTGCAAGCCCTTGACAAGCTGTACATTATTGCAGAGAAAGAAGATAAGTTTTTAACATCCACTAAGCCACCAGATGTCAACCAGAACAACAATTCTATTCAGGCCCGTCGACTGCAGATGAATACTGTCAGTTGTGGGGTGAAGCTCATCACCATACCCTCAATGAGATCATTCTCCAACATGCCATAACTGTTGAGCATTAGCATACAGAAGTACCACCCAATCACTGAGCTGCTGAATTCAGGGGAATTAAGTGAGGTTATTATCTATGGAAGTGAGATTGTCACAGGTGAAAATCCTCCACACATGACTATCACCAAGATGTCTGGAAATTCGTTGATGTCATTATTGATGGCCAACACCTCAGGGCACTAGTCAACTAAGGGCTCCCTTCTGTGTAATGCTGAATGCTTATCTTTGCCAGCAAAGGAGATCTATGTTTTTTGATAAGAAAGCAACTGAACTGAAAGTCACTAACGGGAAATACATCCATGAACATGTACTGCAAGAATAACTATCAATAGCAGAACATAGCCATTTGAATTTTATCATAATATAGTCATAGTGTCATTTTCAGATGGGATTTCTTGTAGGCATTGCAAACAGTCATGGACTGTGGAAGATCAGAGTTCCAGATAGACAAAACTATTTCAACAAGCACACATAGCAAAGACTGTCCTGGTTGGCTGTTTGCCATTGATGACATTGTTATCCTGCTGTCATGAACAAGACAAGTTCAAATCGTCAAACTGTGAAGTTTTTGTACATGCCAATGACAATCATAAGCATTGTAGGTGGCCAAGGGAAATATGGGTCCCGAAATGCCACAGGCAACCACAACTCATCCCTAAACATATATGCACAGGGGAACAACCAATCCAGTCCACGAAGGGCAGCTTAATGCCACTGATGAAAAATCATGCCCCAGTACCACTACAGACAAGGCAAGGGAGGCAGCTACTATCAAACTGCATGTAGGACCTGGACTGACAAAGGATTCATATCAGTGAGTGTCATATGTTCTGCTTCAGTTTCTGGATGTTTTCAAATCTGCAGTGGAGAAAGACAGACCATAAGGGTCATGATCAAACACTGTCCCAACACTGGGAATCATTCAACAACTGGCCAACTATTACACAGGATGGTGCTGGATGAACTACAGATAATCCAGGATGAAGTGGAGATGGTGCTGCAAGATGACACCATTCAGTGGGCTCTTGGTCCTCACATGTGATTCTTGCAAAAAAGAAGGATGAAACATGGCATTTCTGCATCAAGAATCAAACAACTGAACAAAATCACAAAATAAATAAACAAATATAATGAGGGAAACATTCCACGTGGGAAAAATTATATATAAAAACAAAGATGAGGTGACTTACCGAACGAAAGCGCTGGCAGGTCGATACACACACAAACAAACACAAACATACACACAAAATTCAAGCTTTCGCGACAAACTGTTGCCTCATCAGGAAAGAGGGAAGGAGAGGGGAAGACGAAAGGAAGTGGGTTTTAAGGGAGAGGGTAAGGAGTCATTCCAATCCCGGGATCGGAAAGACTTACCTTAGGGAGAAAAAAGGACAGGTATACACTCGCACACACGCACATATCCATCCACACATACAGACACAAGCAGACACATTTTGTGTCTGTATGTGTGGATGGATATGTGCGTATGTGCGAGTGTATACCTGTCCTTTTTTCCCCCTAAGGTAAGTCTTTCCGCTCCCGGGATTGGAATGACTCCTTACCCTCTCCCTTAAAACCCACTTCCTTTCGTCTTCCCCTCTCCTTCCCTCTTTCCTGATGGACAACAGTTTGTTGCGAAAGCTTGAATTTTGTGTGTATGTTTGTGTGTCTATCGACCTGCCAGCGCTTTCGTTCGGTAAGTCACCTCATCTTTGTTTTTATATATAAATAAACAAATAAATATGTTTACCCATTGTTGCACATTGGTAACACAGTAGACAGCTTGATGCTTGGATTACATAACACTCCAACCACCTACGAGCATATGGTGGACAATCTGCTTTGACATCTTACAGGAATGATGTGTGTTTGCTGTCTGTATGACATTGTCGTTTTTTTCAAAGATATTTGACAAACATCTAGGCTGACTGAGAACTGTGTTGAACTGTGTTCAAACTGCAAGTTTCTACCTGAATCAATGTCTCTTCACTGTCCAAGAAAGAAAAATCTTGCACCTAATGAAAGGTATGGAATCCATCCCGACAAAAAACATTCATGATGTAAGAAGTCTTGTTGAAATGTGCTCATCCTACTGGTGAGTTATAAAGGACTTCTGTAGCAAGGCATGCTCCTTACAATAACTACTGCAGGCAGATCGCAAATTTTCCTGGAACGAGGCGCAAAAAAAGATCTGCCCTTGTCTCTAAGAAGGCACTAACATCTTTTCTGATCCTAGCATTGTATGATGAAAATGCTGAGACAGAAATTCACACTGATGTGAACAGTTATGGGATGATGTTAACGGTTATGGGACAGATGCAGTTGCAGCACAAATTCAGGAAAGTGCCGAAAAGTTGATAGCTGATACTTCCATAGTACTCTACAAGTCTGAGAAAAACTGCTCTACAACTGAGGATGAGGGCCTCGCAATTGTCCAAGCTATCAACAAGTTCCCGCCGTATTTACTTGGCAAACTGTTTACCATTGTGACGAATCACCACACACTATCCTGGTTGACTGACCTGAGGCACCTGTCTGGTTGACTGATGAAATGGGCACTGAAGCTTCAGGAATATGACATCACAATAATGTACAAAATCAGATGCAAACTTGAGGACATCAACTGTCTTTCAAGGAATCTTGTGGCAGAACACAGCAGCATGGATGATATCTGTCATTGTTGCAGTAAATGACGGTGCTAACGAACAGATGGAGGATTCAACATTCCTGAAAACTATAGTAGTCTTGAAGAATGAGGGATTAATCAAAGAAGAATTTCAAATAAATAAATGAAACACTGTATAACAGGAACTACGATTCAATGCAGTGGAAATGGGTGCATCATCATCTTAGCACATCTACAGCCAGCTATCCAGAAGTTTTTCAGTTCTGCTCCATCTGGTCACCTTGAATTCATGAAGACTCTAAACAGAATTAGACGATCAGTTAGACACTATGTGAGCCACTGTAAGGAATTAAAGTGATGAAATAATGTGCCACAATTTCCTCCAGGGCACATGGTACTAATTCTGTCAGCAACAACACTATTCCACTAAACTGAAATCAACCTTCTTGAGAGGTTCCCGAAGTCAACAAACAGGACTTGATGGATAATGGTCTGCACCAGAAACCTCACCTGCTATGCTGCCACCAAACCTGCGCCGACAACTGATGCTCTAGAAATTGCAACGGTCCTTGTGGAAGACATAATTTTGAAGTAAAGAGGACCTTGCAAGTTGACCTCTGATTGTGGAAAAGTTTTCCTATCATGACTAGTATCAGAAATACTTTCATGTTGCAGCCTCACCCACAGACAAATGGTCTCTTAGACTGCACAATCGTGGTTTCAGATTTGGACTTGATTCTGGTTAGGACATGACAATATCCTCACAAACTGTTACACGCAGGTATTTGTATGAGTTGACTGATTCAAAATTTGACTCAGTGGCACTGTAGTTGTTGTATACTATGTTTCTGTTTTGCAAAATGCACAATTTTACATTCTGAACATTTAAAGCTAGTTGCCAAGCTTTGTGATAGTTTGAAACATGATCAAGATTTGACTTTTTTCAGACACTGATTCATTATAAATACATGCATTATCTGTAAGAAGTCTGAGGTTACTAATAATTTTCTCTGCAGGGTCATTAATATACAACATTAACAGAATGGTCCCAAGACACTTTCCTGTGGCACTCAAAGTTACTTCTACATTCTGACAATGACTCTCCACCCACAGTAACACACTGTATCCTTCTCTACAACGAAATCCTCAACCCAGTCAGAAATTCATTTGATACCCCCAGTATGATCATACTTATATTATTACTATATGTAATCACACACAAATGTATTTTTGGATGTCTGTGTGGTTGTTTGTATTAACACGTATACTTTTACTAGAAAAAAAGAGCAAGAACTTGAAAGCTAGTGTGAATACTGTTTCCTGTTAAGTGTTCTTGTGCTCCACTCTTCAGTCCACTACAGGCGAGTGGATGCCTTTCCCTTATTACATGTTTTGTTCCATCCAGGAATTTCCATTAATGTTACATGTTTTCTTTTAGTCGGATATTTAGCTACTGCTGTTATTTATTCCTGACTGCACATACGTGTATATCAGTGTACTAAACAAAAACAAAAACAAAACAAAAAAACAAAAAAAAACCATACGCACTTGGTAACACCAGGAGTAGCACCAACATTGCAAGCTCTGGCCCTCTTCAAGCTATTAATGATACTGCTTTTACCAACATTTGGCAACCCTGAAAAAAAAAAGTAATTAAGTTTCAGTGAAATCTTCGTATTTGCTGATATAAAGGACGGTCCATTGATCGTGACTGGGCCAAGTATCTCACGAAATAAGCGTCAAACAAAAAAACTACAAAGAACGAAACTTGTCTAGCTTGAAGGGGGAAACCAGATGGCGCTATGGTTGATCCGCTGGATGGCGCTGCCATAGGTCAAACGGATATCAACTGCATTGTTTAAAAATAGGAACCCGCATTTTTTATTATATATTCGTGTAGTACGTAAAGAAATGTGAATGTTTTAGTTGGACCACCTTTTTCGCTTTGTGATAGATGGCGCTGTAATAGTCACAAACATATGGCTCAAAATTTTAGATGAACGGTTGGAAACAGGTAGGTTTTTTAAATTAAAATACAGAACATAGGTACGTTTGAACATTTTATTTCGGTTGTTCCAATGCGATACATGTACCTTTGTGAACTTATTATTTCTGAGAACGCATGCTGTTACAACGTGATTAACTGTAAATACCACATTAATGCAATAAATGCTCAAAATGATGTCCGTCAACCTCAATGCATTTGGCAATACGTGTAACGACATTCCTCTCAACAGCGAGTAGTTTGCCTTCCGTAATGTTCGCACATGCACTCACAATGCGCTGACGCATGTTGTCAGTGTATCACGATAGCAAATATCCTTCAACTTTCCCCACAGAAAGAAATCCGGGGACGTCAGATCTGGTGAACGTGCGGCCATGGTATGGTGCTTCGAAAACCAATCTACCTGTCATGAAATATGCTATTCAATACTGCTTCAACCGCACGTGAGCTACGTGCCGGACATCCATTATGTTGGAAGTATATCGCCATTCTGTCATGCAGCGAAACATCTTGTAGGAACATCGGTAGAACATTATGTAGGAAATCAGCATACTGTGCACCATTTAGATTGCCATCAATAAAATTGGGGGCCAATTAATTATCCTTCCTCCCATAATGCCGCACCATACATTAACCCGCCAAGGTCACTGATGTTTCACTTGTCCCAGCCATCGTGGATTTTCCATTGCCCAATAGTGCATATTATGCCAATTTACATTACCACTGTTGGTGAATGATGCTTCGTCGCTAAATAGAACGCGCGCAAAAAATCTGTCATCGTCCCATAATTTCTCTTGTGCCCAGTGGCAGAAATGTACACCACGTTCAAAGTCATCACCATGCAATTCCTGGAGCATAGAAATATGGTACGTGTGTAATTGATGTTTTACATAGCATTCTCAGCACCGACGTTTTCGAGGTTCCTGATTCTCATCCAATTTGTCTGTTGCTGATGTGCGGATTAGCCACGACAGCAGCTAAAACAACTATTTGGGCATCATCATTTGTTGCAGGTCGTGACTGACATTTCACATGTGGCTGAACACTTCCTGTTTCCTTGAATAATGTAACTATCCGGCGAACGGTCCGGACACTTGGATGATGTCATCCAGGATACCGAGCAGCATACATAGCATACGCCCGTTGGGCATTTTGATCACAATAGCCATACATCAACACGATATCGACCATTTCTGCAATTGGTAAACGGTCCATTTTAACACGGGTAATGTATCACGAAGCAAATACCGTCCGCACTAGCGTGATACCACATTCCTATAAGTTTGTGACTATTACAGCGCCATCTATCACAAAGCGAGAAAAGTGGTCCAACTGAAACACTCATATTTCTTTACGTACTACACGAATATGTAATAAAAAATGAGGGTTCCTATTTAAAAAAACACAGTTGATATCCGTTTGACCTATGGCAGCACCATCTAGTGGGCCAACCATAGTGCCATCTAGTTTCCACCTTCAAGCTAGACGAGTTTCGTTCTTTGTAGTTTTTTCGTTTGATGTTTATTTCGTGAGATATTTGGCCCGGTCACTATCAATGGACCACCCTGTATAATTTTAAACAAGTGCAATCTGTTCAAAACAAAAATAAACTTGCAAAATGCTTGGCAATGTGTGTTCGTTATTTCATTTGTAAGTAGAAACTTTCATATAAAACTATGTTAACTAAAATTCATTATTTCATGCATAACATATTTCTACTAAATTTTCAAAAACATGAGTCTTAACTGAAACAACGTCTCCGACAATGATGTAAAACATTCAAACTTCTTTGCTTCAAATGGAATTTTTGTCCTCCTCCTGATTTGCACTTGGTGGGAAACGTTATGTGTAATGGGGTCAAGGCATGCTTGCAGTAGAAAGCGCACATGTATAGTTGGAAATTTTAGCTCAAGGGAGGCAATGGATGTTATATTTTGTCAATCTGTTATTTGAAAAGTTGAAAACACCAAAGTTTAAAAGTGAGGACATCTGTATTTCTCCACATTATTAGTGATTTATCATATCAATGTGTTGGAAGAGCTCCAGAGTGGCGTGTACCACATGTACCTATGATACTTATACCAGAGGTACCTCTCCTGCTGATCCTGTCTCCTCTGCAGAAAGTACAGGATCATTCATCACCCGTCCACTGGATTGTGAGTGGTGTTTCAATGGAAGATCTAGGCGTCCCACACAGGTTGGATGGGGACGAGGGAGGACTCAGGGCATTGTACTGATCCTCCTAACCAACAAGTCTGAGATCCTGTCTTTCACTGAAACTGTTTTAGGGAAACCTGCTTTGCCTGGTGTCAGGAGGAGGCAAACACAAAAGGGTAGGGCTCAACTAATCATTGGCAATTCAAATGTACGGCGACTGATAGTATCCCTTAGGGGACTCATTCAGTGTGTTGGAGAGGTTAGTCTGGCAGCCATTAGGGCACAGGGTGCAACCAACTGCAGACTGTGGCATGCATTGAAACAAATTATGCCTACCATCTGGGCTCCAGGGTCAACCTTCCGTCATTCTAGCGACTGGCAGAGAAGGTCATGAAGACCAGCCTTGCACATGGAGTTTCAACGAAGCTCACAATTAGAAGCATTGTCCCCAGAACTGATCGTGACCCTTTGGTTCTGAGTCAAGTGGACTGAACCAGAGACTTCGAAGGTTTTGTGACAAGCTAGGCCGCGACTCCCTGAACTTGCACCATGGGGCGATAACTGCAGGGTTCCACTAAATAGGTGAGGTGTGCACAACAATCAGAGGCTGACACTCAGGTAGCTGACTGTGTGTGGGGTGCACACAAGGTTTTTTTTTAGATTAGGCGACTCTCCATCCAATCCAGACAATGATAGCTATAGGAAACCACAAAGTATCAGTGTAAGATCGAAAGAAATGCTTCCCAGAGGTAAGAGTATTAAAATCTTAATGGTAAACTGCTGAAGGATTCGCAACAAAGTGTCAGAGCTTGAGGCACTCATGAAAAGCAGTGAAGCTCACATAATACTAGGTACAGAAAGCTGGTTGAAACCTGAATTTGACATCAGTGAGATTTTTAGGGAAAATTTAAGTGTATATCGAAAGGATAGGCAAATGGGAAATGGAGGCGGTGTACCTGTGGCAGTAGACAAGAAACTCGAATCCACTGAGGTAGAAATTGAAGCTGCATGTGAGATTGTTTGGGTAAGACTCAGTATCAGGGGTGAGCATAAAATTATTATTGGATCCTTCTATCGCCCACCAGACTCCTCTCCTGATGCAACCGCAAACTTCAGAGAAAACCTCAGTTCAGTTGTATGTAAGTTCCCCAATCATACTGTAATCATCAGCGGAGACTTTAATCATCCAACAATTAATTGGGAAAATTATAATTTTGTTAGTGGTGGGTGCGATAAGACATCCTGTTAACTGTACAAAATGACAAGTTTGTTTGTGGGGCCATCCTCCACAGGAAGCATACAAATACTTGTTTTGTAAATAAAACTGCCTTTTCCTGCTGCTACTTAATTTATTAATCCCACACGCATTTCACCTAATCTTGTTCTAAGGCATCATAAGTGGAATGATTTGCTGATCTGCATTTCCTCACATTTGGTCTGGAAGTCAAACTATCACTTTTATTACTGCCATATAAGCACAACCATGTGCTCTGACCTTCTTCACACTGTTCACCATGTTTCTCACTCTGTTTTGTGGTTTTCTATTGTGTTTTTGCCACTCGATATAACTATTTCGCCGGACACTGCTTTTCACAACGTAATGGAGTTACAATTTTTACGTTGTGAAAAGCAGTGTGCGTGCGTGCACATATCTACATTCCATTCCATTCAATGTTTTCAATTACCATACTGAAATATTTTTCTCAATTTGGCTAATAACAATTACAGTGAATCTTAAAGAACATCAAATGTAAAACTTTACAATTTACTTAATATATGTTTCCCTGAGGTAGGAAACAAAATAGCCATAATTTCAGACTGGCATTAGCTGAAGCTCAATCGAGGAAAAGAGCATCGTACTTCATGAGCACCGTACTTAAGACATGCCTCCTGGTGTCATCAAGTATAACTTGTTGTGATGGTCCTTGGGTTACTAAACCAAAGGAAACCTGCAAGTATTTTCACATATCTAATTTTACATGGTTTTCTATTGCATAAAATGTTCACTCATTGAGAAAAATGCATGTACAGCTGTCGTCATCAAATTGTGGAGTGCGGCAGAAGTTCTGGAGTAGTTTCAGCAGTCACACTGTTGTTCTCAGTGGCTCCTACAGTCATAATAAAATGAAACATATTTAATGTGAACAAAGAAACCATTTTATGGTGATTGTGTTTATTCAATCAAGCAAGTATTGTTCACTGCAGCACGTTGCTCCTTCTATGATGATAATGCTCTCATTCACATTGCTGGAGTCGCCCACAATTACTTTTTTGACTACAAATATGAAATAACAATTTTTACCTGAACTCGACAATTATCAGATAGGAATATTATTGAGTCACTGTAGCCCACATAGTCAAATGATTTAAGGGCTCAAATACTCTTCCGTCATTTCTCAGTTTATTAGATCAACATCTTTGTATGGACTAGTATAAAATTCATTGCACTACTATTTACGACCCCCCATATGAACCATGGATCTTGCCGTTGGTGGGGAGGCTTGTGCGCCTCAGCGATACAGATGGCCGTACCGTAGGTGCAACCACAACGGAGGGGTGTCTGTTGAGAGGCCAGACAAACGTGTGGTTGCTGAAGAGGGGCAGCAGCCTTTTCAGTAGTTGCAGGGGCAACAGTCTGGATGATTGACTAATCTGGCCTTGTAACACTAACCAAAACGGCCTTGCTGTGCTGGTAATGCGAACGGCTGAAAGCAAGGGGAAACTATAGCCGTCATTTTTCCCGAGGACATGCAGCTTTACTGTATGGTTAAATGATGATGGCGTCTTCTTGGGTAAAATATTCCGGAGGTAAAATAGTCCCCCATTCGGATCTCCGGGCAGGGACTACTCAAGAGGACGTCATTATCAGGAGAATGAAAACTGGCGTTCTACGGATCGGAGCGTGGAATGTCAGATCCCTTAATCGGGCAGGTAGGTTAGAAAACTTAAAAACAGAAATGGATAGGTTAAAGTTAGATATAGTGGGAATTACTGAAGTTCGGTGGCAGGAGGAACAAGACTTTTGGTCAGGTGAATACAGGGTTATAAATGTTGTTGTTGTTGTGTTGTTGTGGTCTTCAGTCCTGAGACTGGTTTGATGCAGCTCTCCATGCTACTCTATCCTGTGCAAGCTTTTTCATCTCCCAGTACCTACTGCAACCTACATCCTTCTGAATCTGTTTAGTGTATTCATCTCTTGGTCTCCCTCTACGATTTTTACCCTCCACGCTGCCCTCCAATACTAAATTGGTGATCCCTTGATGCCTCAGAACATGTCCTACCAACCGATCCCTTCTTCTGGTCAAGTTGTGCCACAAACTTCTCTTCTCCCCAATCCTATTCAATACTTCCTCATTAGTTATGTGATCTACCCATCTAATCTTCAGCATTCTTCTGAAATCAAATAGAGGTAATGCAGGAGTAGGTTTATAATGAATAAAAAAATAGGAGTGCGGGTAAGCTACTACAAACAGACAAACAGCATAGTGAACGCATTATTGTGGCTAAGATAGACAAGAAGCCCATGCCTACTACAGTAGTACAAGTTTACATGCCAACTAGCTCTGCAGAGGATGAAGAAATTGATGAAATGTATGATGAGATAAAAGAAATTATTCAGGTAGTGAAGGGAGACAAAAATTTAATAGTCATGGGTGACTGGAATTCGAGAGTAGGAAAAGGGAGAGAAGGAAACATAGTAGGTGAATATGGATTGGGGTTAAGAAATGAAAGAGGGAGCCGTCTGGTAGAATTTTGCACAGAGCATAACTTAATCATAAAATCATAAAAGAAGGTTGTATACATGGAAGAATCCTCGAGATACTAGTAGGTATCAGATAGATTATATAATAGTAAGAGAGAGATTTAGGAAGCAGGTTTTAAATTGTAAGACATTTCCAGGGGCAGATGTGAACTCTTGACCACAATCTATTGGTTATGAACTGTAGATTAAAACTGAAGAAACTGCAAAAAGGTGGGAATTTAAGGAGATGGGACCTGGATAAACTGACTAAACCAGAGGTTGTACAGAGTTTCAGGGAGAGCATAAGGGAACAATTGACAGGAATGGGGGAAAGAAATACAGTAGAAGAAGAATGGGTAGCTCTGTGGGATGAAGTAGTGAAGGCAGCAGAGGATCAATTAGGTAAAAAGACGAGGGCTAGTAGAAATCCTTGGGTAACAGAAGAAATATTGAATTTAATTGATGAAAGGAGAAAATATAAAAACGCTGTAAATGAAGCAGGCAAAAGGGAATACAAACGTCTCAAAAATGAGATCGACAGGAAGTGCAAAGTGGCTAAGCAGGGATGGCTAGAGGACAAATGTAAAGATGTAGAGGCTTACCTCACTAGGGGCAAGATAGATACTGCCTACAGGAAAATTAGAGAGACCTTTGGAGAAATGAAAGCCACTTGTATGAATATCAAGAGCTCAGATGGAAACCCAGTTTTAAGCAAAGAAGGGAAAGCAGAAAGGTGGAAGGAGTATATATAGAGTCTATACAAGGGCGATGTACTTGAGGACAATATTATAGAAATGGAAGAGGATGTAGATGAAGATGAAATGGGAGATACGATACTGCGTGAAGAGTTTGACAGAGCACTGAAAGACCTGAGTCGAAACAAGGCCCCAGGAGTAGACAACATTCCATTAGAACTACTGATGGCCTTGGGAGAGCCAGTCATGACAAAACTCTACCATCTGGTGAGCAAGATGTATGAGACAGGTGAAATACC
This sequence comes from Schistocerca americana, assembly GCF_021461395.2. Classification (NCBI taxonomy): domain Eukaryota; kingdom Metazoa; phylum Arthropoda; class Insecta; order Orthoptera; family Acrididae; genus Schistocerca; species Schistocerca americana. Next base: position 563,371,822 of record NC_060119.1, on the reverse strand, counting down.
CTCAGACTTCAAGAAGAATATAATAATTCCAATCCCAAAGAAAGCAGGTGTTGACAGATGTGAAAATTATCGAACTATCAGTTTAATAAGTCACAGCTGCAAAATACTAACACGAATTCTTCACAGACGAATGGAAAAACTGGTAGAAGCCGACCTCGGGGAAATCAGTTTGGATTCCGTAGAAATGTTGGAACACGTGAGGCAATACTGACCTTACGACTCATCTTAGAAGAAAGATTAAGGAAAGACAAACCTACGTTTCTAGCATTTGTAGACTTAGAGAAAGCTTTTGACAATGTTGACTGGAATACTCTCTTTCAAATTATAAAGGTGGCAGGGGTAAAATACAGGGAGCGAAAGGCTATTTACAATTTGTACAGAAACCAGATGGCAGTTATAAGAGTCAAGGGGCATGAAAGGGAAACAGTGGTTGGGAAGGGAGTGAGACAGGGTTGTAGCCTGTCCCCGATGTTATTCAATCTGTATATTGAGCAAGCAGTAAAGGAAACAAAAGAAAAGTTCGGAGTAGGCATTTAAATCCATGGAGAAGTAATAAAAACTTTGAGGTTTGCCAATGACATTGTAATTCTGTCAGAGACAGCAAAGGACTTGGGAGAGTTGTTGAAAGGAATGGACAGTGTCTTGAAAGTAGGATATAAGATGATCATCAACAAAAGCAAAATGAGGATAATGGAATGTACTCGAATTAAGTCGGGTGATGCTGAGTGAATTAGATTAGGAAATGAGACACTTAAAGTAGTAAAGGAGTTTTGCTATTTGGGGAGCAAAATAACTGATGATGGTCGAAGTAGAGAGGATATAAAATCTAGACTGGCAATGGCAAGGAAAGCGTTTCTGAAGAAGAGAAGTCTGTTAACATCAAGTGTCAGGAAGTCGTTTCTGAAAGTATTTGTATGGAGTGTAGCCATGTATGGAAGTGAAACATGGACGATAAATAGTCTGGACAAGAAGAGAATAGAAGCTTCGAAATGTGGTGCTACAGAAGAATGTTGAATATTAGATGGGTAGATCACATAACTAATGAGCAGGTATTGAATAGAATTGGGGAGAAGAGGAGTTTGTGGCACAACTTGACTAGAAGAAGGGATCGGTTGGTAGGACATGTTCTCAGGCATCAAGGGATCACAAATTTAGCAATGGAGGGCAGTGTGGAGGGTTAAAATCGTAGAGGGAGATCAAGAGATGTATACACTAAGCAGATTCAGAAGGATGTAGGTTGCAGTAAGTACTGGGAGATGAAGAAGCTTGCACAGGATAGAGTAGCATCAAACCAGTCTCAGGACTGAAGACCGCAACAACAACACTATTTACGATTTATTTACATTGATCACTATGACCTGACCTAATTTGGCTGTTAAAAGTGGACCTGCTTTAAAGTAGATCCCATGCACCTCATTATTATTTTCTCAACTCATTAACCTACACTGCAATAAACAACTGAAAAATTATTTGAAAAGAAGTATAAACTGATGTGGAAACAATGTTTGGGTACTTATGTGGTAGCAATAAAGAAACAGTGCATGCAACTACACACATTTATATCTGCTATACTCAGCAAACATCATGCCAGTACATTATTAGGTCGATGCATAAATTCATAGCATTTTCCCCATAAGTTTAATAAATACGACAGATACACTTAACAGATACTTTTTTCATCAATAATATATTCTCCTTCACTATTTACAACACTCTGCCACTGCTGGTTAACTTAACGACTAAGCGACTGTAGAAATCACATGGTTTTGAGACGACCAATTCTTTTAGTTATATAATTAAATGTTTCTCCGAGACATTAGGGAGGGCAATCAACTTAGGAAGTTCATGCAGCAATGTTGACCATAATACTGTGGTGGTGTAATGGTTTGCATTTCTGCCTAGCAAGCAAGAAGACCCGGGTTCGAGTCCCAGCCGCAGCACAAATTTTAATTCATTTCTTCTGCTTCGATCATTATCCTTTAGTTGTGTTTGAAGCACATTTCATCCAGAAAGGAAGTTCCTTAAAGGATGTTTGATGGAATATGGAAAACGTGAAAATCTGACAATGCAAGAGCAACCCAACTCCTGTATGTATTTTAGTCAGTCTAGCAGAAAGTAGCCAGGTATTATCATGGAGTACCATCACTTCACACAGCCTACCTGGTCATTGTTCTTGGACTGTGTCTGCAAGATGTCTCAGCTGTTGGCAATAAATGTCAGTAGTGATAATTACACCTCAGGGAAGCAATTTGCCATACATCATGCCATCGCTGTTCCACCAGATGCATAACATCACCTTTTCTGGATGTGCACGTCTATGTACGGGGAGTTGTTGCTTTGTTTTGGGTCAACCATTCCTTTCTTTTCATTATGTTAGCATAAAGATACTATTTCTCAGCATTAATAATGATACAAGATAGGAATAGTCGGTGTTCATGAGCCAACTGATGACAAGCAAGCAAAGATGCACATATGACCATAGCTTAAGAGCATGTGGTACCCATACATCCAATTTTTGAACCTTCCCACTTCATGGAAACATCACCTGATAGTGAAATAATCACAGTTGATCACATTGCCAGTTCTCAAGTACACTGATGTGGCTCATTGTGGATTAATGTGTTTTAAACGATCTTCATCCAATCCCGAAGGTATGCCTGAACATGGAGATCTACTAATGTCAAAACAGTGTTCCTTAAAAAGTGAAAACATTTTCTTGCCATGGTATTTGCCTCTGCTGCTGTCACCACTCTATTGGACTCGAACAGAAGAGTATGTCAGAAATGTTCTGATTTCTCCACTTGGCACTCCATTTTCTAGTGTCCACAGCTCCATTAATTAGCTCCAAATGACAAAATGACAATATGCAAACTCAAATAGCAACAGTGAACAACAACAACAAAAATGTTAATCGATAAATAAACCCATAGCAAATGGAATACCAACATGCAAAACAAAAACACTACGAACTTATGCACAAACCTAATACTTAACTGATCATTTTTTGATGAAGAATGCTTTCATTAAATAATTAACTAATAAGAATGTCTTTTGCCAATAATGTTTAACTTCTCAGTAGGTTTTTTTAGAGAACTCATATGTATTTTGAAAAGTTTACACAAAACAGTATGATGCTACTCTGGTTCAAGGAAGTTTCTTGCCACTGACTAATTGGGTAGTGTTCTCTGTGTTCCACAAAGGTTAAAATACACACAAAATACATCTACCTGCCTCAATTATTTTACACTTACCTATAATTCCAACAGATATGGATGTCTTGATTCCCTTGTTTCGGCAATAATTTGCTAACAGTGACATTAGCAGTTCTGCGCCAAGGCAGGTGGAGCCCTGCATCATCTTATCATTTGCTTGTCGCATCTTCTTCCTGCCCAGCCGCTGGCTTTGCTGCTGCGTGCTAGCCTTGAAGGGTACAGCTGGCACAGTGTGCCTCAAATACTTCAACCAGGCATTTAGATTGTCACGTGGTACCAGATCTATAACAAATAAAAAAAAAAAAAAAATAAATAAATAAAATGATGTGGCATAAATATCAAATTTCATAACAATTTCATAACCAAAAGCTTGAACATTATTCTTTATGAATTTTATTTTATTATTATGTGCAACTGTGGAAACACACACACACACACACACACACACACACACACACACACACACACAGAGAGAGAGAGAGAGAGAGAGAGAGAGAGAGAGAGAGAGAGAAATCAGAATTTTGTGAAAGCACCACAATCAGCAATATAAAATGTCTCTATGTTAATGGAAAATCCTTGGTGGAATATACATATTTTAAGGAATAAAAGTAACACTAATAGTTCAGATGTTGAGGCAGTGATAGGCACCTAAACAAGACTGAGAATGTTGGGCTTTTTTATGTGAATCCTCCTTTAGAGTTATAGAGTATATATACACGTACATAATACCTGTTCAGTATCGTGTACCAGCTGACTACACTGCCAGCTGAGGGGAGATGGTGTGGGATGGGCAAGAGATACAGGTAATGGGAGGCAAGGCTGGAAAAGAGTGGCTGGCGACTGGGAGGAAGAGGCAGAAGGTGCACAGGGTATGAATATGGTACAGGTAAACTGGTCTCACTGAAGATGGGGAATTGTGTGCATCGCACAATGATGTGGAGGAGTGGATTGGGAAGAGGCGGTAGAACTTGGGGCAAGGAAATTGCGGATAGAAGGGTGTGATTGCAGAATGAGAGAAATTAAGGGCCTATAATAGGGATGGGGTGAGTGGGAGGCACACACTAGTGGCGATTGAAGTCACGAGGATTATGGGATTGAAGGATAGCAAGGACAATTCCCATTTGCATAATTCAAAGCATCTTCTGTAAAACATACAACTCACCGAAGATAGACCCTCAGTTCATTTTTCACAATCAATTTTTATCAAAATTTAAACTGCTTTACTGTTGGAATGGTTCACAATATTTTATTGCATTTTATTTCATTTTAAATATAATTTTATGGTTCAAATGATATCCCTGGTTCAGAAATATGTCTTGTCTCATCATTTTGTTAATTCAAAAATACACTTGCTTAAAAAATCGCCGATGACAACTATTTCAGTTTATTTAACATTGATCAGTATCATACAGCAAGTGCTACATTCTCTGATAAAGAACTTCCACTTTTCAGTTCAATAGGTTATCTATACGAGTACAATGTTCTGAGTCTAAATTCCTTTATTGCAGTTGTCATCTCGAAACCAACGATCTCAAGATTACTGAGAAGTTTACATGAGGTGTATATCCAAGGACACTACATAAACTGAAAATTAAAAATGGCGCATTAGACTGGGAATATCTTTCACTCTCTCTTTTCTTTTCAAAAAAAAACTATTTGACTAATTTGACCAACCTGATCGAACAAAAAGATAATTTAAACAAAATTCGACCTAGTTAATGTTGTTGTTGTTGTTGTTCTGAACTGTCTTTATGATCATAAAAGCTTCCAGATACCCTGAATGTAGCAGAACCGTTGGGAACTGTCTGAAACTGACCTGATAATTCTGCTTGTGTGACCAAACATATGAAGGTGAGGATACATGAATTGTCAGTTCAATTGTTAACAGGCATCCAAAGACAGCGGTTTGCTGAATTTGTTGTTTCGTAGTATCAGTCAACTACTGTGAATATTCTACTGATTGAAGGTTTTTGTGGAAATGGTTGTAATTGAAATGTCTACTGACTGAGACCATAGGAGACTATTTGCATATACAGTGATGGAAAAAAAATCGCAACACCAAGGAGGAGTTGTGTGACAAACTTAAGTTGGTAGGCGTGTTTCTACATCTGAAAGATGATATCTATTCAAATTTCACACCATAATATAAACAGATAGATAAAAAATCTACTCACCAAGCAGCAACAGGGAACACACACATGAAAGGATCTAACTTTCACAAGCTTTCCAAGCCAGTGGCTCGTCCTTCTGGCAGAAGAGTTTAAGGGGAAGGAAGAGGGGTGAAGGAAAAGGACTGGAGAGATTTAGGGAAAGGGGTACAGTTCAGAAAAGTCACTCAGAACTCCGTGTCAGGAGAGATTTACCGGGCGGGATGAGAAGGAAAGACTGATTGTTGGGGACTGCACCGGGCAAGATTTGAGAACCTGACAGCTTGACGGTAGAAGACTGGGTAATATGCAAGACACACATTAATACTAAAACATTGCACGTGCGTTAATAAAAGTGAAAAGTTAAGTGTATTGTATGTAACAGAGGTGGAAGGGGAGATGGGGAAAAATAGAGACAGAAAATGACAGATGTAGAAAACTTAAATGGACTGAAGAAAGAAGTAGTTACTACGAAGAAATGATGACACAGGGAAGCAGTTAATATAATTTAAGCACAGGTACATGGCAAGAACCGACAACATTTTGTAGTACTCATTCCAACTTGCAGAGTTCTGAGAAACTAGTGCCTGGGGAAGAATCCTCATGGCGCATGTGGTGAAACAGGCACAGGGCTAATGATTTTCACATTACACAGCATGCTCGGCAACAGGATATTGTGTGTTGCCTGTATACACACTTCTACTAAGTCCATTCATCATGATTGGTAGGATGGTAGTCATGCTGATGCAAAAGGCCGGACAGTGTTTACATATCGGCTGGTACAAGACAAGTGGTTCTCCTTCTGATGGTATATGTTTTGCCGGTTACAATGTTGGAACAGGTGGTGGTAGGAGGGTGCATATGGCATGTCTTGCAGCGGGGATGGTCACAGGGGTAGGAGCCATAGGGTATGGAGATGGGTGCAGAAGGTGCATAAGGTCTGACAGGGATATTGCACAGATTGGGACAATAGCTTGGGAGAATAGATTTTTGTCTCCCTCCCAATCTCTGCAATATCCTCATCAGACCCTATGCACCTTCTGCACCCATCTCCATACCCTATGGCTCCTCTCCCTGTGACTGTCCCCACTGCAAGACTTGCCTTATGCACCCTCCTACCACCACCTATTCCAGCCGTGTAACTGGCAAAACATATACTATCAAAGAGAGAGCCACCTGTGAAACAACATGTCATATACCAGCTGTTATGTAAACACTGTTCAGTCTTTTACATCAGCATTACTACCAACCGGTTATCAGTCAGGATGAATGGGCATAGGCAGACTGTGTATACAGGCAACATGCATTAACCTGTTGCCGAGCAGGGCATAACATGACAGTCATGGGCTCTGTGTCTGTTTCACCAAACGCACCATCTGGACTCTTCCCCGAGACACCAGTTTCTCAGAACTCCGCAGGTGGGAACTATCACACACCATGTCCATGGTTCTTGCCATCTATCTGGGCTTAATTTACATTAATTCCTTCCATCTCAACAGCACACTCCATTTTAGTTTTCTACATCTGTCATTTTCTGACCTGTCTATTTTTTGCCATTCCCCTCCCACCTCTATTACACACAATGCACTAAACTTTTCACTTTTATTAACTCATGCACGATGTTTTAGTAGTAATATCTGTCTTGCATATTACCCTGTCTTCCACCTTTGAGCTGTCAGCTTTTCAAATCTCATCTGGTGCAGTCCCCAACAATCAGTCTTACCTTCTCATCCCATCTGGTAACTCTCCCTTGACCCGGGGTCCTGGGTGACTTTTCTGGACTACACCCTTTTCCTTAAACCTCTTCAGTCCTTTGCCTTTACCCCTCTTCCTTGCTCTTCAACTCTTCTACCAGAAGAAGGAGCTACTGGCTCAGAAAGCTCGTAAAAGTAAACCCTTTTGTGTGTGTATTCCTCAACACCGCTTAGTGAGTAGATCTCTTATCTATCCATTTATATGATATAGTCAAATGAGTATTAGTTACCTTTGAGATTAGACTTGGTGAGTTGACTTTAGTCAAGAATGCCTTTAAGGCGACAATGACGCCAGTGTCAACATCTAACTCAGTTTGACTGAGGTTGTATAATAGGGCTACGAGAAGCTGGATGTTCCTTCTGTGATACTGTGGAAAGACCTGGCAGGAATGTAGCCATTGCACACGATTGCTAGCAATGGTGGTCACGAGAATTTACAGCTGCAACAAGATTGGGCTCCAGATGGCCAAATGGCACTACCGAGAGGGAAGACCATCATGTTAAGCATATAGCTCTGGTGCATCATATTGCATCTGCAGCAGCAGTTTGAACAGAAGTTGGCACTAGAGTGACACAATGAACTGTTACAATTTGGTTACTTCAAGGGCAGTTCTCGGCCAAAAGCCCTGTGGCATGCATTCCACTGGTCCCAAACTACCACCATTTGTGGCTTCAATGGTATCAAGTGAGAACTCATTGGAGAACAGTGTGGAGGTCTGTTATGTTTTCTGATGAAAGCTGGTTCCACCTTAGCGATGGCTGTGTGCTGGTTAGGAGGCCAGTTGGGTGCGATTTCTTATGACAGCTAAAGCATTCCATGGTTATCCCAAGTACCCTGACTCAAAAATTGTATGCCATCCGGTGATTCAATTTCTTGTGCTGCCATTCATGAACAGCATTCCAGGATGTGTTTTCCAGCAGAATAAGGCTCATTGCTGTTGAAACACAACATGCTCTACAGAGAGGTGACGTTGGCTTGGCCTGCTAGATCACCAAGATTGTCTCATACGTCGCAGCTTCAAGTAACTTGTTGCACAAGGCACACGTCAAAGAGACATCTCTATTCAGGAGTGGAACTACCAAGTTAGGTTGTGGTACAAAAAATTTTTACTTTCCAGTGTGGAATATTGAATGGCCCTCTGTATGTATAGTGTAGTTTCTTTTTCTTGTGCAACTGTTAAAGTGATAGTGTCTTTTTTTTGTTATTAATCCAGCAAGAGCAGTCTCATTTATCTTCCAGATAAAATGATTGCAATTTGAACAAGTGCTTTGTTGACAGGGTGACCATGTTAAGGATCTAGTTTTCGAAACACTCCTTTTGAATTCCTCGCATTTATTGCTTTGCCCAGCATGTATTTCGATGCAGATGGAATGTGATGCAAAACACTGGTTGGACTTGTGAAGTAGGTAGTAGGTGTGGGAAGGGGGTATAATGTAGCAGAATGGGATGACATTTTCTGAATACACTGAAACCATGCCAACTCAAGAATACAACACGAATTATGTGCATTGCAAACATTATTAGTAAACAGCTTTCAGTGTTATTTATGACTGTATCTGTTACAGTCTTGACAATGATGATGTCCTGATCGTGCTAATAATGTAATTATGAAATTAGACAATAATAAAGACATATGAACATTGTCAATATATAAACATTGCCAATATTTAATCCTGTAATATTTCAACTGTAAAAAGCAATTGTTCAGTGAAATTTATCTTGTGCGAATTATACAAATTAGTGTTAGCAATCATTTAGATGTTTTGAGTTAGTTACATTCTTAAAATTGCTCCAACTCTCTATTAATAAATGTAACTTCCACTAATTTTATGCAAGTTGAACAGTATGAAATTTTTAGCACAATTGGCTGGATTTGTAAAATGGTTAGTCCTGTTTCTGATCACAATATAAAGTCCTTAATCAAAGGACTTTATATTGTGATCAAAGACTGGAATAAAAAGCATTTGACAGTACCTGAATCACTGCTTGTACTCGCGACTATGTCGCAGCTTGTGAGACTGGATTTATAATATCATTAACTAATACTTGTTTGATTTTCACAAACTTAAGAATCATTAATTGTAAATTCATAAAAGTCACATTGCCAATAACAAAGTGCATGTACTGCAATTTGAGGATGGTATTTAAAACAAGTGGTTGAAGCCATATGGATGCCAGTGCTGTAACGTTATTCAATAACCAACATGCCACAAAAATGTCCTGATATTGCTAACAATGTATCACAGGCATGTTAAATTCAAAAAGTCATTATCTTACAGAGCTGCACCACCCACATGTCGAACTGGAGATTTTAAGTATTGAAATGTGCTCATAACATCACTGGCATATTTCAAGAGTACTCGCCCAACAGACATAAGCAGTTACACAAGCAATATGGTAGGAGAATAAATTGGTTGGTTGGTTGGTTGGGGGATTAATGGGACCAGACTACTATGGTCATCGGTCCCTTTTTCCAAAGACAAAGAACACCCACAGAGAATAAAAACGAGGAACAGAAGAGATCACAGGCGATACAGAACAGGAGAGACTGAGACAAAGACAAGACAAAACGAACGAAAACCACATAGAGAATGACGGTGGTTGGCCGACCATAGAAATAAAAAAGGAAAAGCCAACCACTTAGAAACACATTAAAAAATCAGTGTAAAATCATAGGCCAAAGGCCAGAATCAACACAAAACAATAAAATAAAACAGAAACACTCAGATTAAATGATAAAATCCCCCTGCCCGAAGAAAACGTAAAACTAAGTCAGCCATAGCGGAGTCGTCTGTTAAAAGGGCAGGGAGCGTATCAGGCAGCGCAAATGTCTGCCTGACCACAGCTAAAAGGGGGCAGGCCAACAGAATGTGGGCCACTGTCAAAGCCGCCCCGCAGCGACATACAGGAGGGTCCTCCCTGCGCAGTAAATAACTGTGTGTCAGCCGGGAGTGGCCAATGCGGAGCCGGCAAAGAACTACCGAGTCCCTGCGAGTGGCTCGCAGGGATGACCGCCACACAGCCGTCGTCTCCTTGACAGCACGGAGTTTATTGGACATTGTCAGGTCGCGCCATTCCTCGTCGCATAGCGCCAAGATTTTGCGGCGGAAGACTGCCCGCAAATCAGTCTCAGGGAGGCCAAGGTCCAGAGATGGCTTGCTGGTGGCCTCTTTCGCCAGGCGGTCAACATGTTCGTTACCCGGGATACCGACATGACCGGGAGTCCACACAAAGACCACAGAGCGGCCGCAACAGGCGAGAGTATGCAGAGACTCGTGGATAGCCATCACCAAACGAGAACGAGGGAAACACTGGTCGAGAGCTCGTAAACCGCTCAGGGAATCGCTACAGATAACGAAGGACTCACCTGAGCAGGAGCGGATATACTCTAGGGCACGAAAGATGGCGACCAGTTCAGCAGTGTAAACGCTGCAGCCATCCGGCAAGGAACATTGTTCGGAACGGTCCCCTAGAGTGAGCGCATACCCGACACGACCAGCAACCATCGAACCGTCAGTGTAGACAATACCAGAGCCCTGATACGTGGCCAGGATAGAATAAAAGCGGCGGCGGAAGGCCTCTGGAGGGACTGAGTCCTTCGGGCCCTGTGCCAGGTCCAGCCGAAGGCAAGGGGGACGAACACACCATGGGGGTGTATCCAAAGTAGCCCGGAAAGTAGGTGGAACAGTAAAAACCTGAATCCCAGAGAGAAGCTCTTTGACGCGGACCGCTATTGTACAACCAGACCGGGGCCGACGATCTGGCAGATGGACGACCGATCGCGGGAACAGGAGACGATAATTTGGATGCCCGGGCGAGCGTAGAACATGGGCAGCATAAGCGGCCAGCAAACGTTGGCGTCGGAACCGCAGGGGAGGTACACCTGCCTCCACTAGTACGCTGTCCACGGGGCTGGTGCGGAGAGCACCAGTGGCAAGGCGTATCCCGCTGTGGAGAATTGGGTCCAGCACCTGTAACGCAGAGGGGGATGCTGAGCCATAAGCCAGGCTCCCATAATCCAGACGGGACTGGATTAACGCCTGGTAGAGCCGCAACAGGGTAAAGCGGTCGGCGCCCCAGCAGGTGTGGCTCAAGCATCTCAGAGCGTTTAGATGCCGCCAACACGTCTGTTTAAGCTGCCGGATATGAGGCAGCCAAGTCAACCGGGCATCGAAAACCACCCCCAAAAACATGTGGGTCTCCACCACAGCAAGGAGTTCGTCAGCAAGATAAAGCCGCGGCTCAGGATGGACTGTTCGGCGCCGGCAGAAATGCATAACGCGGGTCTTGGCTGCCGAAAACTGAAACCCATGGGCTACAGCCCAAGACTGCGCCTTACGGATAGCGCCCTGTAGCTGACGTTCAACAGCTGCAATGCTGGGAGAGCTGTAATAAAGGCAGAAGTCGTCAGCATACAGGGAAGCGGAGACAGAGTTTCCCACGGCCGCAGCAAGACCGTTAATGGCTATTAAAAACAGACAGACACTTAAAACGGAACCCTGTGGCACACCGTTCTCCTGGACGTGGGAGGAACTATACGAGGCCGCGACTTGCACGCGGAAGGTACGACACGACAGAAAATTGCGGATAAAAATCGGCAGAGGACCCCGAAGACCCCATCCATGGAGCGTAGAAAGAATGTGATGACGCCACGTCGTATCGTACACCTTCCGCATGTCGAAAAAGACAGCGACCAGGTGCTGACGGCGGGAAAAGGCAGTACGGATGGCCGACTCCAGGCTCACCAGATTGTCGGCGGCGGAGCGGCCTTTACGGAACCCACCGTGAGATGGAGCCAGAAGGCCCCTAGACTCCAGTACCCAATTGAAGCGCCGGCTCACCATCCGTTCAAGCAACTTGCAAAGAACGTTGGTGAGGCTAATGGGACGGTAGCTGTCCACCTCCAGAGGGTTCTTTCCAGGCTTCAAAACGGGGATGACAATGCCTTCCCGCCATTGCGACGGAAACTCCCCCTCGACCCAAAGACGGTTGTAAAGATCGAGAAGGCGCCGCTGGCAGTCCACTGAAAGGTGTTTCAGCATCTGACAGTGGATGCCATCTGGCCCAGGAGCGGTATCAGGGCAAGCAGCTAGGGCACTGCGAAATTCCCACTCACTGAATGGAGCATTGTAAGATTCCGGGTGGTTGCTGCGAAACGAAAGGCTCCGACGTTCCAGCCGCTCTTTAATGGAGCGGAAGGCCTGGGGGTAATTCGCAGAAGCGGAACTCATAGCAAAATGCTCTGCTAAGCGATTTGCAATGACGTCGGAGTCGGTACAAACGGCTCCATTCAGTGAGAGCGCAGGGACGCTGGCAGGGGTCCGATAGCCGTAGACGCGTCGAATCTTGGCCCAGACCTGCGAGGGAGTGACATGGAGGCCAATCGTGGACACATACCGCTCCCAGCACTCCTTCTTGTCCTGGCGGATAAGGAGGCGGGCCCGCGCACGCAGCCGTTTGAAGGCGATAAGGTGGGCTAAGGAGGGATGTCGCTTGTGACGCTGGAGCGCCCGCCGGCGATCTTTAATCGCTTCAGCGATCTCAGGCGACAGCCTTCCGCCGAGGGGACCCACAGGAATGGGGAATGGCAGATTCGGCGGCAGTAACGATGCCGGTGGTGACCGATTGAACCACCGCATCAATGTCATCGGTAGAGAGAGGCTCAAAAGCGGCAGTGGAGGAGAACAAGTCCCAGTCAGCCTTATTCAGAGCCCATCTGCTAGGGCGCCCAGAACAGTGGCGCTGTGGTAGTGACAAAAAGATCGGAAAGTGGTCACTACCACACAGGTCGTCATGCACACTCCATTGGACAGACGGTAAGAGGCTATGGCTACAGATGGAAAGGTCAATGGCGGAGTAGGTGCCATGCGCCACACTGAAGTGTGTGAAGGCACCATCATTTAACAGCGAGAGATCGAGCTGCGACAATAAATGCTCAACGATGGCGCCTCGACCTGTTGCCACTGACCCACCCCACAGAGGGTTATGGGCGTTGAAGTCGCCCAATAGCAAGAAAGGTGGCGGCAATTGGGCGACCAGTGCAGCCAGGACAAGCTGCGAGACATCACCATCCGGTGGGATGTAAAGACTGCAGACGGAAACAGCCTGTGGCGTCCACACGCGTACAGCGACAGCCTCTAAAGGCGTCTGGAGAGGGACAGACTCGCTGTGCAGAGTGTGAAGGACATATATGCAGACGCCACCAGACACCCTTTCATAAGCTGCTCGGTTCTTATAATAACCCCGATAGCCACGGAGGCCGGGGGTTCGCATTGCTGGAAACCAAGTTTCCTGGAGAGCAATGCAGAAGAAAGGGTGAAGGCTGATAAGTTGGCGGAGCTCAGCGAGATGGTGGAAGAAACCGCTGCAGTTCCACTGGAGGATGGTATTGTCCATGGCTGAGAAAGGCGTGACGAGACGGGGAAGGCAGATTACGCCGCTGGGTCACCTGCTGCCTCCGATTGAGCACCCGTGCTAGTGTTATCCATGGCGTCTGAGGGACCGGCGAGTTCTAGGTCCTCAGCGGACGCCAGGATCTCCACCTCGTCCTCAGACGCAGAGCTGGAAGGTGGCGGTGGGGTGGCTGCCACCGCGAGTTCCTTGGGCTTAGAGCTCTTCTTCTTTGATTTCTCACGCTGCTCCTTGGGTTTAACTGGCTGGGAGGGCTTCACCGATTCAGTCTCCGGGACTGAGGAGGATCGTGAAGCCCGTCGACCAGCTGATTGCGGGCACTTACGCCACTGGCGGTCGTCAGCCTTCCCACTGGTGGAAACCTGGGAAGGGAGGGACCCGAGGGACCCCTTGCGAGCGTGAGAAGCCGAAGAAGGTGGACACTTCTCCGGCTTAGAAGCAGGGACGGACGTCCCTGATGGGGGGGATGGTGTTGCCCCTGAGGTAGGTGGCGCAGGAGCAACCCGGTGGGTAGAGCCCCCCACTGGCAAGGGGGCAGGAGGAGTCTTACTGGTTATCGAGCTGGCTGGAAGTCGTGAAACTGATGGGGCGAGCACAGGTGTTGTAGCGGCGGCGTAGGATGACGTCATTCGCACGGGATGTAATCGGTCGTATTTCCGCTTGGCCTCAGTATAAGTCAGTCGGTCCAGGGTCTTATATTCCATGATTTTGCGTTCCTTCTGCAAGAGTCTGCAGTCTGGCGAGCAAGGTGAATGGTGCTCCCCGCAGTTGACACAGATGGGAGGCGGGGCACATGGAGTATCGGGATGAGACGGGCGTCCGCAATCTCGACATGTGAGGCTGGAAGTGCAGCGAGAAGACATATGGCCAAACTTCCAGCACTTGAAGCACCGCATCGGGGGAGGAATATAGGGCCTGACGTCACATCGGTAGACCATCACCTTGACCTTTTCCGGTAACGTATCTCCCTCGAAGGCCAAGATGAAGGCACCGGTAGCTATCTGATTTTCCTTCGGACCCCGATGAACGCGCCGGACGAAATGTACACCTCTGCGCTCTAAGTTGGCGCGCAGCTCGTCATCAGACTGCAAAAGAAGGTCCTTATGGTAAATAACTCCCTGGACCATATTTAAACTCTTATGCGGTGTGATCGTAACAGCAACATCCCCCAACTTGTCACAAGCAAGTAACCGTCGTGACTGGGCAGAGGATGCCGTTTGGATCAGGACCGATCCAGAGCGCATTTTTGACAAGCCCTCCACCTCCCCAAACTTGTCCTCTAAATGCTCGACGAAGAACTGAGGCTTTGTTGAGAGAAAAGACTCAACATCAGCTCTCGTACAAACTAAGAATCGGGGCGAATAAGTGCTACTGCCATCCTGAGATTTACGTTCCTCCCACGGCGTGGCCAGAGAGGGGAACGTTTTCGGATTGTACTTTTCAGCATTAAATTGAGCCCGAGAACGCTTAGAGACTGCTGGCGGCTGGCCGCCAGCGAGAGACGATGTACCACGCTTCATTGCGGGTCATCCGCCCTGATGCCACCTACTCCGACCAAGGGCCCTCCCCACGGGCGCCACCCAGCCACAGCAAAGGCCACCTGGCAGGATGGCCATTGCCGGGAGTCCTGATGCCCCAGGGAGATGGGCATCTACTCCTTGGCATACGTGGGGAGTGAACGGCGCAGGCATCAGTAGAGCGATCCCTGTGTTGTCAGGGGGCTACAACCAAGAGGGTACATGGCGACCCCACCACAACGGACTGGCTACCGTGCTGGATCTTAGGTGCAAAAATCGCCAAGGTCGTCGTCACAGTTAAAAGAAACACTGCAGAGTGCAGCGTGGTAATCGCCCAAGAGATCGAAAACGAGCAGGACACCATTGCAACGACGAGAAAGACGGCTATAGGTCTAATTGCACGAAGGATACAGTGCACCACGTAAGGTGCCCTTCCCCAATTGGCTCGCTCTTCGGAATAATTTAGATAGATGGAGGTCAAACCCGAGAGGGGACCATCACATAAGGCCGAAACGTTGGAGACTCCTTTTAGTCGCCTCTTACGACAGGCAGGAATACCGCGGGCCTATTCTAACCCCCGAACCCGCAGGGGGGGAGAATAAATTGATTAAGAAAACAGTAGCCACTGATACTTTCATTAGTGAACTTCGAAAAATGGACTGCAAAACCAATAGCACATCAAATATCTGAAGAAACTGCAACAATGACATATTGCAGAAGTGAAGGGATGTGTAGTGGGTGAAAAACTATGTTTAATGCTTGATTTCAATTTTGCTGACAACTCGCCTGTGATTCTGCTACAGAAAGAGGGTTCATTGGAGGACTTTATTGGAGTTATGACTAAGTTTCAATTTTTACAGGGGCACCATTTTCAAAATAAGACCAAAAGTGCTACAGTTGTAGATGAAGACAGAAGACATGACTCAGTACATGCAGTTATTTTTCAACAGCTACATACACAGGTAGCAAAAATCTTTTTTTTCCGATGGTGGGCTTAGTCATTTAAAAACTCGCTACGAACTTTTTGAGTTCACCAAGTCAGCAGGAATGGGAACACAACGCTGATGGCCACAGGAAGAGACTATGCAATGGTGTGTTGGAGGCCCACTGAAGTACCACAATGAGTACAGCAGAAGTTCAGAATATTTAGTTGTGAGTAGTGAAGTCATACACAATAACCACCTATATACTGCTGCTCAAAGACAAAGTTGCAGAATTTCAACAGCAGAAAAACAGAAGAATGGTCCAACTAGATTGACCCTGTGAAGTGAGTTTAGTAGGTATGTCTGGACTCGAATTAATGGGCAAACTTAAGCACATCTATCACATGCAAGTCTGCAACACTGCCCCAAGGGTACATAACAGGAACTACAGGCTTGTTTACATTGTTGAGTGTGAAAGTTGATATTTTTGCAAAGCTGCTATTTACTCATATTGCAACTTCTGAGAGGTCTAACTTCATATTTTTAAGCAGTTATTGTTATCTTGTGCAGCTGTAACGAAATTAAATTTTCATTATACAGAATTATGGATACAAGTTGTCAGTTTATGTCATGTTGGTACAAGCAAATGATTATGTTTACATTCCACAGCATTTTAGACACAGAGGACATAATTATCTATGCAGCACATGCTGTGATAGTATTCACCTCAGTCGTCGGGAAGTAGGCGGAATGATGATGTAATGCCAAGAGGTATGAATTGGATTTGACTCTGGTTGGGAAGAAGGAACATATATTCCCTGTTAATGAAGGAGTTCAGGCTCAAAGATCCACAGCAGTTCGTGAACTTCATCAGAATGGATGCACCTTGTCAATCATACATGATGGAGTATGCACAAATGACACACTAATAAGGAAAGCTACTTCACAATAGTGTGACTACAAAGAAACAAAATGTCTTTTACAATCCTCAATGGTTGAGGCTGGAACAACTGCTCTGACTTGTGCACCTATTCTCTCAACACTATCCTTCCCGGAATACTGAAATAATACAAAAGGTGCAATCAAATTTAATGCATGTAGTACTTTAACCAATTAAGGTGATACATACATGTATCGAAAGTAAAATTATACACACATAAAACATATAAATCAGAATTAAACATTTGTAGATGTAGCTTATTATGGTACAATGTATCTCAGAAGTCTTTCCAAAAAAAATTCCGAAACTTTTCTACACTTACCTTTTATTTATTGTGCAGAGTATCCTTCAAAATACTCTACTCCACACTTCTGGAAGCAGTCATGGTACGCCTCTTATTATATTGCGTGAAGCGCTATCTGAATTTTCTTTCATCTCATCTACCATTGTAAATCTTCGTCTTTTCAACACAGGTCTCACAACACGTACCGATAGTATCAATGATTAACAGTTTATCCCTGTGCCATGGATTCATGATGAACTAATTCTTCAAAGTCAAAGAAAACTATAAGCATGGCTCTGATATTTGACCTGACCTCACGAGCTTACTTTGGTCTTGGAGATCCTTTTCCGACCCACTGCGATGACTGAACCTTGTTCTCAACATCAGAACTGTCTCATCACCAGTTATGATTTTCTTAAGAAACATCTCTTTCTCATATGCGCAATACAAAAGCTCTGCACAGATATCAAGGCGAATGTCTTTCTGATCTTGCCTCATGAGCTGTGGGACCACCTTGGTGGCAACATAAGACATTCCAAGGATTTCATGACATGATCCAACTGAAATGTTACATTCTTCTGCAGTCTCTTGGACAGTCAGTCTTCGATTAACACACACAATTTCGTTGATGTTCCCGATCTGAGCGTCGTCAGTAGACATCAAAGAGCGTCCTGAAGGAGGATCAACTTTAACTTCCATCTGGGCATTTTTGAACAGTGTGAACCATTTGTAACACTGAGTATGGCTTAGGCACTCATCACCATACGCTTCCAGCATCACCTGGTGTGTGTCTGTAAAGGTGTTCTCGAGTTTCACGCAAAAGTTAATGCAGAAACATTGCTCCTCTAACTCTGCCATCTCAAAATTCACAAACTGTGCAACACAATGTCCTACTCAACACAACAATGAATATTATCTAACAGGCACACAACAATTACACTTCCAGCAGTTACACATTAAACACAGGTGTGTGCAGGGACATTAACTGCATTTCGCGCCAACACCCCATTGGCACGAAATTGTGAATGTTCTGGAATTTTTTTGAATGTGTAGAATATCTAATGCAATAACCAAAAGATTCCTCCAGAGCTCACGTATTTCTCATCTGCTGACTGACCACACTTGAAAACAATAACAAGCAGAAAGCTTGCTGGAAATCCTGCACTCTACGCATGTGCACACACACCTCTTCTATTGCACAAGTGCAGATCCATGGCAGAATAGAATGGCTCATATTTCTCTCCAGCGGATAAACTGTTGGCTGAAATCGCAGCTTCACTCGTTCTGTCACTAGGTAGCAGGCTGACCACACATGACTTGTTCACGTAATGCCGGATTTATACTGTACAAATTTTATGGAGCAAAGGAGAAGGAATTTCATTTGTCCAACACAGAACCAGAAACAGCAGGAGAATATTAAAATTCACTACCTACAAAGAAGAATGTCTGTGGCCTTATAGGTGACTCACTGGTGGATTGCAGAGATCATAGGTATCATTTGTGAATTAAGCGAAATCACTGTAATCTTTATGCTATCACATAGACTGACAACTGCATACTGGTTTCCATCTACAGAAAAAACAGTAGCAATAGTGCTCATTTTCAATGGTCGATGTTTAGAAGACTGTCGGTACCCTAGGCATCACTCGGTACAAAGTAAGATACTGACTAAGTTGAATGCATATTTAGTTCATCTGAACTACTTATTTCTGTTCTAACCAAAGAGCATGAAAGTACTATTGTTTACAACCTGGATATTTTGGAAGCTTTTGACCATGTATGTCTAGTATGAATTAAAATGTTGTATCAAATAAGACTGGAGTTTGATTTCATGATGATAATATGTAATGGAAACTGGCTTAATGTGTGGCAAAGTTTCCAACTGTTTATAAAACCTGTTAAAACTTTTTCAAAGAACCTGGAAAATTATTTTCGTTCAAATAAAAAAAGCAGCAAAATAAGTTCAACTGTTACAGAGACAGAACATTTTAATATTGTGCGCAATTGAGAAATGTCACCAGAAGTGTCATCTTTAGTGGCAACTTTCCCTTTCACAATATTGTTACATTCAATCTTGGATTTTCCATTGTTCAATAAGGTTTTAAATATTTTTATGTACAGCACACAAACAGGTGTTGGAATACTAAATGTATTTATCATAGGTTTACATTCTACCGACTAAAGATTAGCTTCTGTTCAATCCATGATTTATCGAAATGCATTTGTGGAAAACAGGATATTTGTTACTAACAAATTTTTTCACTTTACATTTCACTGCGCCACCTATTTAATTGTTCACAATTCTTCGTCAATTACACTGAATATACTACCCACATTAACAGCTTACATACTCCAATACAAGTTGGTTGGCTGGTTGGTTGGTTTGGGGATGGAGACCAGACAGCGTGGTCATCGGTCTCATCGGATTAGGGAAGGATGGGGAAGGAAGTCGGCCGTGCCCTTTCAGAGGAACCATCCCGGCATTTGCCTGGAGTGATTTAGGGAAATCACGGAAAACCTAAATCAGGATGGCCGGACGCGGGATTGAACCGTCGTCCTTCCGAATGCGAGGCCAGTGTGTAACCACTGCGCCACCTCGCTCGGTCCCAATACAAGTTTGAAATATAAAATGGTTCCATTCCGAGCATTTTTCACTTGAAATGTGAAACTTTATACTGGAATAAGATAGGAGTTTCTCATGCCACTTTTGAAGACTATACGAATCAAGGAATTTTAGAGGTAATCCTTTACATAGATAAAGCAGCGAGGAAAAAGAAATTGTACATAAACTGCAGTTTGAGCCACAATGCATTTCCTTACAGCACAAAAGTCTGAGTAAACCATGTTATTTATGCACAATGAATTTCCTGTCCAACATAAATTTAACCTGCCACATTGAATTTAATTAATGAAATAGTATGTTCCACACAAGTATTATGTGGCAACTGATGTACAATAACTCATTGTGGTAGAGGCTAACAGACATTTGTGGCTATGGATCACTTTTTTCAAGGTTGCATAAAGGGAGGGGACAGACCATGAGTTACAATACACATGCAATCAAAACTAAGAGCTGTCAAAAGAAAAGGGAATTGGATGATGATAGATTATCTTGCAATTAGAAGCTATACACTACCTGCTTTGTTCAGAACAAGAACAAGTCTCTTGCTGCCAGCAGAATCGCGAACAGCTTGCTCTACCTGTTGACAGCGCGTTCCCAAGGGATCTCTGGCATCCACAACCTCCAGAATGACATCAGCTGCTTGCAGCACCTGGGCCACAATTGTGTCGGATAATGGTTACAAAAGTTTCGCAGTTTTTTAAAAATACACATATAAAAAAAAATCTCTCATGATACAGGAACAGGCTAAGCAAGGACCAAAAAATCATAAGAAGGTTTAATGAAAAGTTTCTCTCTCAACACAATTTCTACTGTGTATGGTCAAGCAAGATTTTCACTTCTTTCATTCCCTCAGCAAATAAATTTGTTTTCCACTCTTCATAACACTCATTTAACACACAGACAATCAGATTATTCAACAAATTTCTTCTTAATATAAGGTTTCTTGACGGCAAGACAGAAGGACAATTATAGTATACTATCCCTCTAAGAGATGCAGTCTAAGACCAGACTGGAAGAAGAAATCAGCCATATTCTTTTCTAAAAGACCATCCCCCCCATTTTACCTCACACAATTTAGAGAGACCACAGAAAACTTAAACCCACATGGCTAGGTAGGGATTTGAAACACCATCCTCCAGAATGTGAGACAGGTGTCCTTAAGCTAGGAAACACCAAAATAGTCAAACAAGGTCAAATCTCAGAAAAAGAGTGGGTGGGAAAGTATTTAAAAACTCAGCACACTGAACTTTTGCCAATATAAATACAAATATATGGGCAGATGCTCTTTCCTAGTAGATTGTTTATTTGTATGCTAATGCAGAGCTGCTCATTTAATTCACAATGCAAAATGACCAATAATGTGTAATTAGAATCAGTAACAGATTTACCACTTTACAGACAGTCTACCAAGACATTTCTTAGTGATTAACAAAAATGGAAATAAACTGATTAAAGAATTAAGGGGGGACCTCGATGAAATTGACCAAAAATGTCAATTTTCGATTCATTTTTTTGTTAGTACAACTCATGGAGAATAAGTTCCCAAAGTTTCAATATTGAAATCGCATCCAAAGTGCTTGAAAATTAATTAAAAGTGTGATGCGGCCTCCCTGCCACGCCCACTTTTTGAAGCAGCACTTCAATACCAGCTCAATGAACAACGATTCTGTGTATTACTTTCAACCAAACATGTGCAGGATACATCTAGAAGGCCATGATACATACTCTGGTTTTATAGATCATCTCTGACTCTGTTCCGTATCTTATAAACAATAACATGTGTGGTAGTGACAACATTCAGATTATAGATGATGGTAAGGGAGTAGGCTTGGCAGCAAATCTGCAAATTATGTGCAAAAAAATGCGATGCTGACAGCTCATTCAAAACTTCTAACTGTAAAAACTGTTACTATGAAGCTAATATGAGGTTTACCTATGGATTGAGGTGCATTGGAGATGGGAAAGAATGGGGAAATTTATTGTGTGGAATAATGAATCTGCCAGTGCCATGTCTGAGATTTACACAAATAAACTATGTACTGGAAAACATAAATTTCTGACTTGTGTGAGGACAGTATGATAACAACTACAGTAGAAGCTATTGCAGACAATGGCCCATTAGATGAGAACGATTCTCGTCATGTTAGAACAGATCTTGCGTCATGTGATGGTAAAATCACGAAAAGAGGGCATACGTCTTTATATGGTGTGTCAAGTGTCTTAAGTATTGAGACAGGAAGGTACTAGATATTAAAGTTATGAGCAAATTCTGCCATAACTGTGCACTTAGTGGAGAATGTGAAGAAGATGTAAAAGGGCATAACTGCAGCAAAACATCATCTGGTTCTACTGGTGGAATGGAAGGAGCTGGTATGCAAATTATTTTTAAGAGATCTGTCAAGGAATGTGGTGTCAGATATGTGAAATATCTTGGGGGTGGTGACTCTAGTACATTCAAGCCTGTGAATGAGAGCAAACTTTATGGAGAACTTTCAACAGAGAAATTTGAATGTATAGGTCACATCCAGAAGAGAATGGGATCAAGATTGAGGAAATTTGTCAGTGACATGAAGAGCAAAAAGTTGGAAGATGGAAAGGGCACTGGTGGACACAACAGACTCACAAAGATGATGATAGACACTCTTCAAGTGTATTACGGCAAGTCTATCAGACAGAACCTATCCAGTGTATATGAGAAGAAAAGTGCAGCATGGGCTACATATTGCCACATGTTGTCAACAGATGAACACCCTATTCTTAATCTGTGCCACATTAGCTGGTGTAAATATCTACAAACTGAGAGGGATAACAACCCCTACATTCACAAGGAGATGCTTCCAAATTGTATTCTGGATCTTGTCAAGCCCACTTACAGGTTTCTGGCTGATCCTGCACTTCTCAAAAAGTGTGTTCAAGGCAAAACCCAAAATCCAAATGAGTCTTTAATTTCACTCATAACAATGCCCTAAAAACACATTTGCATCTGCTACAGTTGTCAGAATTGCAACTTATGATGCAGTTATTGTATTTAATGATGGGAACGTCGGGAGGATGAAGGTATTAGAAAGAATGGGCATAGGAAATTTTACTAAAGACATACTGAGAAAATAGATTTACAGCATGTCTCTGCAGCTGAAAAGTCAGTTGAAGACCTGGTAAAGGAAAGAAGACAGACAATAACAGACAATAAGACACCAGAAGAGAAGCCTTGAAGGGAAAGACGACCCAGAGTACAAATGTGGCGCCTTCTCTTCTGAAGAAGTGATGTAAGGAAAAAAGTTAGGTTGAACTTTAAATTGTTTCCCGAAAAGTTTGTTTTTTAAAGTTTATGTACCTTTTCCTCAGATTCTGTGAATGCTAGAATTATGAAATTTTGTACACATATTTCTGTAAACATAATAAACGTTATCTCAAGAGCAAATTTTGAAATTCTGATTGCAAGCTGGGACATGGGGCAAAGTGCTTCGAAATTTGAATGAATTTAAAATTGTACTTACGGAATTATAATTAAAAAATTATGAAAATTCACCTATTTGACCTATTCCAAAAAACCTCATGAGAGAAGCTTACAAGATATAAAGAGATGAAACAGAGAAATTTTTGTAGAAATCTCTTGAACACTTTCTGAGAAAAAGGAACATACATTATTTTTTAAAAATAAAACTTCAAATTTCGTAAAAAAAAAGAGCTGAATATATATAATCAAAGGATTTTATATGTAAATGTGTTACTTTCATGTAATGTTAGAAATAGATCATCACTATGAACATTTATTTTATTTTAAAAGGCGCTTCATATTTCCAAGACTTTGGCTTGTAAACACTTGAACTGGGACAGGAGGAAAAAGGCGACAGAGGCAGAGTGAGAGTTGAACCGATAGAACCCTCTCCATAATTTTTAGGTATTTCGTCTGTGAAAGAAATCAGAAGCTTTCAAACACATGCCACACAACCTGCAAAGAAAGCTTTATTTTTTGGGAAATACAAGGAGAAATTCTCAGCAAAAAGTGGATGATCATAGAAAGTAAGAACTGTAGATTAAATTTTACCTTTTTGAACTCTCTGTAATATGACTGCAACCTATCAACTTTGGTATATTTAACACCATCATCATTAGATGTAATGTTCAGAGCCTCGTGAACTTTTTCTTTCTTTCCAGCTTCAGTAACAAGAGTCGACAAAGTAGCAGATTTTTGTGCTGTTTCCTTTTCTTTCTTCTTTTTCTCTTTTAACTCCTGCCTTATCCTCTGCTTTTCTTCTTCTTGTTTCTTCTTCAAAGCTTCAACTTCTTTTAATATGTCTTCTTTGAAAGGGCATATGTTTGGAACTTGAATAATTTTGTTTTTCTTGGCTAGAACGATGAATAATATGAAATCAACATATTGCATGTTAAAATTACATATGTAAAGCCAGAGCAGCAGCAGCGGCGAGAGAGAGAGATATGTGTGCGGAAACTGGCACTAATCAAAGTGGTGGGAACAGTCCAAAAATAATATTTACAGAAATGACAGTAAAATTGTATAAAATACTAAAACATGGAAACTGAAAGTGAGAGTGCATTTGTATGTGCTTATGCTTCACTCAACCTCTCAAATGATTAGTTCAGGAGTCTCTTTAACCAGTCCATTTGTTCTATTCAGCCCAGATTTTCAGGTATTGTAAAAATAAGTAAATAACATGTATCACACCGTGAGACCACTTCTTTCAGCGTTCAGTCTGGAGCATAGTCGCTCTTATAAAATTCCTCCATGATCCCCTATTCAGTGCACACATATCCTCTGTGTGTGTGTGTGTGTGTGTGTGTGTGTGTGTGTGTGTGTGTGTGTGTGCGCGCGCGCGAGAGTGTATACGCGTCCTTTTTTCCCCCTAAGGTGAGTCTTTCTGCTCCAGGGATTGGAATGACTCCTTACCCTCTCCCTTAAAACCCACATCCTTTTGTCTTTCCCTCTCCTTCCCTCTTTCCTGACGAAGCAACCGTTGGTTGCGAAAGCTTGAATTTTGTGTGTATGTTTGTATTTGTTTGTTTGTCTATCGACATGCCAGTGCTTTCTTTTGGTAAGTCACATCATATAATAGAAAGAAACATTCCATGTGGGAAAATTATATATAAAAAACAAAGATGCTGTGACTTACCAAACGAGAAAGTGCTGGTAGATAGACACAATAAAACACACACACACACACACACACACACACACACACACACACACACACACACACAAATTTCAAGCTTTCACAACCCAAGGTTGCTTCATCAGGAAAGAGGGAAGGAGAGGGAAAGACGAAAGGATGTGGGTTTTAAGGGAGAGGGTAAGGAGTCATTCCAATCCCGAGAGCAGAAAGAGACTCACATTAGGGGGGAAAAAAAGGACAGGTATACACTCGCTCACACACACATATCCATCCGCACACATACAGACACAGGCACACACACACACACACACACACACACACACACACACACACATAAGAGTTCAAATGTTGTCCAAGTAAGAAAGTAGAATGCAATTTCTGACTTGTGCGGGGTACATGGCACAATAGATTTGTGATGAAGTGGCAAAAATGAGAAAAAGAATTTGGCATGACAAGTGTCAGCTAATAAAGGGCATACCTAAATTCACTCAGCAAGCAGTAAATGAAATCAAAGAAAAAGATGGAGAAGGTATTATGGTTCATGGAGAAGAAATTAAAACTATAGGGATTTTTGATGACATTTTAATTCTGTCAGTGATGGCAAAGGACTTGGAAGATCAATTGAACCAAACGGATAATGAGT
The DNA here is from genome assembly GCF_021461395.2 of Schistocerca americana. Classification (NCBI taxonomy): domain Eukaryota; kingdom Metazoa; phylum Arthropoda; class Insecta; order Orthoptera; family Acrididae; genus Schistocerca; species Schistocerca americana. The sequence goes on along the minus strand of NC_060119.1, from coordinate 563,346,236 downwards.
AAAAATGAGATTACAAGAGGTACAACAACAAAAGTAAAATATGGGAAATGATTTGTAGACATATTTAATTAGGCAATGTTGACAAAATTGAATTACATAATGGAATAAGAAAACTAGCAGATTAGTTTCGCTATTTACACAACAAAAGAATAGATGGTGGCTACATTAAAGGGGATATAAAATGCAGACTGACAAAAATAAGAAAGGTGTTTCTGAAAAGAGAAATATTTTACCACCAAATATAAATGAACTGTAAGTGTTAGGAAGTGTTTCTTGAAAATATTTTTATAGAGTGTAGACTTGTACAGAATTGAAACATGGGAGGTAAACATTACAGGCAACAAGATGATAAAAGTTTTTCAAATGTGGTGCTACAGAAAACTCTTGTACATCTGACAGGTAGATTGGACAACTAATGAAGAAATAATAAATTGAATTAGGGAGGAAAGAAATCGATAAGTGAATTTGGCTAAAGAGAGGGATAAGCTTATAGGATTCATCCTGAAGCATCACGGAATATTCCATTTGATGATGGAAGTAAGTGCTGTGGGGTGAAAATCATAGAAAGAGACTTGATTGCGTAATCAGGTTCAAGCGGATTTAGGTTGCAGCAGTCATGCTCGGCTGAGAGGGGAGAGCTCGATCAAACCATCTTCAGGCTGAAAACCACAGTGACAATGACGACAATAACAGCAGCAGCAGCAGCAGCAGAGAGAACAACTGAATTCACAGAGTATCCGTCTCTCAATTTTCAGAAAGCATTTGATGTCATTCTATATGTTCCGCAGTCAACAAAATATGTGCTTATGTAATATCGAATCAGGTATGCAGTTTTAATGGTGGTTTGTTAGCAAGTGCACGACAGCACTCAGTAGGCTAACATCCAGGTGCCAAAATATCCTTAAGATGGATCACAATACTAAAGAAAACTGAAAGAACACATTATCAGAATAGATGGCTAACCTATAGACAACGAGCAGTGTTGGCCAAGGCATTTATCTTCTATGTTACACAGGCTGGCAAGGTGTGTGTTTTGCATAACTGACTGGAGGACTGTTTTTGGTAGCCAAATAAGAAGCAGCGACATACGTGATGTATTCTGAACACCAAAACTGACATCATTTAGTATTCTTTAGAAATTATTTGTAATTACATTGGGTAAGGAAATGTTGTCTTAAATTGGGATTACCAATGCTTTTCATTATTTTTTCTTATGTTCTGAAATGAAAGTTATGTGAATGACAGTTGTGCCACCCATAGTGTATGTTAGGTTCCAAGATAACAGTTTGGTTGTGAACTGATAAAGTCAACAAACATGCCATTGAAAGAAAAAGCTTGGGTATGTTTACTGGACAGTTCAAGTAGTGATTTCAGCTGTGTATTATTTTCCACAAAATTCTTTACATAGTTACTGAGAATATTTTGAGAACTTAGGGGATTAGGGCAACAAATTTTTTGACATGGTAGGCTTTGGGACAACTACTTCAACAAATTGTTGAAAAAAATGTAGTATTTCTAATGCTTGTTCACAACACACTTAAAATTAGCTATTCATTAGATTAGACTGATGAGTTTACGGGAACAAAGCACTAGGTCATCAGACATTCTACACTCTGAGCACCACATCAATGATATGCCTCAAAAAGAAATGAGAAGGACAGCCAAAATGACCATCAGTATGTTTAGCTGAGATGGAAAAAGTGGGAAGGAAGTATAAAGGAAAGCTAAATTACCATAAGATATGGGGAACTATAGCAGCTAAAAACAGCCCAACATCCCATGCAGCATCACAGATACTCCTTACTAATATTGAAATGGGGTGAACACAGCTGCACGTTTCTGAATTTTTGTCATCACAGAAGGTAGGCCTGTGGAATGTCCCAAGATCCAGCTACAAGGATGTAAAAAACTCTTTGGAAAGGATTACTGTGGTGGACAATGGAATGTTCAGCTGTTGTGATACAGCTCGTGCTTCCAGCATTATCAGTCATGGCAACAGTAGCTTCTTTAACAATTTGTGGCACAATTGGCAGTCGGCCTCTCCCAGGAGCAATACCCAAATTGCCAGCTAACTTGAACTTCCAAATCATTTTCTTCAACCCCAGTGCAGAAATAGGACCTCTCCATACTCCTTTAGTGCATCATATTCGCAAAGAGCGGCAGCACTACTGTAGTTGTTCTGATAGAGCAGCTTTACAAGTAAAGTCCTGCTCAAATTGTACGGACCTATGTTGAGTGTATGCAACTATAAAGCACACTGATATTTGAGTTTTAACACTATGTCACCATATCAGCACCAGCACCTAATGGCAACTCATGAAACTAACACTACTAACAATGCAAAGTCTCCAGCGAATATTGCCTGGATATCATTCCTGTAAAGTTGAGTACTCATATGGAAAATAGTTTTCCATATACACTGGCTCAAGCAGCAAAAGTTTAATTATAACCTCCCTGTAAACTTGCAAGGGTCTGCAATGAATCTCCAGCAGCCCAAAAAAAAAAAGGCTGAGATCTTTGGTTCACTGGAAGTGCTTCCTGAAATTTGTGTTTTCCTTTTAAATATAAGGTGCTATCATATTCAGCAGAATTTCAAAACTGGGAGATGAGATCCTAGTTAAATTACAGAAAGCTGATACTAGTGCAGTTATAAAAAGCTGCAGTCTTCCATATTCATCACACGGAGGTTATTCCCACCACTTCTTGTATAGTTTGATTACTTCCCACTATGACTCTAAACCTGCTTCAATTTTTGAGCGTTAACAGTGCAGCGCCACATATCAATACAGTTTTCGAGTCATTGGACATAGCATAGCAGACAATCTAGATACACAATGAGAAAGAAAGATGCGGACAATGCAAGTACATCCCGAGAAATAGTTGCCACTAGTGTTGATAAAGATCTTAACAAGAAGCAATGTTTCTAACTTGTTGCAAACAGTGCAGGAATCATTTTTGCAACAAAAACATGTTTCTAATGGCAGTATGGACATGGCTTCATGTTACAACAATGAGGAATGTAGAAGCGTACACGTAACTCAATCACAAGGTTGGACCAGGCCAGCTTACTAGCCACCTCTGCCCAAGAGTTAGCGCGACCACATTCTCTAGTCTTCAAATAAGATTACACAACCTGCAGTTTCGAATAAAGTTTAAAACTAAGTAACCTCCTTGAATGACACCAGCTAAAACTGAGGATAATGAGCCTGATAGCTTCAGTGATTGCTTCATTACAGTAGAAGTAGGGCACACTACTAAAATGTGCAGCACTGATAACGGACATTACATCTGCATTAAGATGCAGTGACATGTTTAAGGATCTGTTCATGTGTCAGTCAACTGTGGCACAGAACTGTAGATCCTCAGCAGGATATATTGCATGAATACAATCTTTCACAGTACATAGCTTAATAGCACAATATGCATTAGATGAGTATGTGCCAAGCAAGACCGTAAGAGACGGAGAAGAGCCACCGTGGCACAACAACCAAGTTAGAAAACTGCCGCGGAAGCAAAGGGAACTTCACAGCAAACATAAACATAGCCAAAGCCTTGCAGACAAACAAAAATTACACGAAGCGAAATGTAGTGTGAGGAGGGCTATGCGAGAGGCGTTCAATGAATTCGAAAGTAAAGTTCTATGTACTGACTTGGCAGAAAATCCTAAGAAATTTTGGTCTTCTGTCAAAGCGGTAGGTGGATCAAAACAAAATGTCCAGACACTCTGTGACCAAAATGGTACTGAAACAGAGGATACAGATTAAAGGCCGAAATACTAAATGTCTTTTTCCAAAGCTGTTTCACAGAGGAAGACTGCACTGTAGTTCCCTCTCTAGATTGTCGCACAGATGGCAAAATGGTAGACATCGAAATAGACGACAGAGGGATAAAGAAACAATTAAAATCACTCCAAAGAGGAAAGGCCGCTGGACCTGATGGGATACCAGTTTGATCTTACACAGAGTACGCGAAGGAACTTGCCCCCATTCTTGCAGCGGTGTACCATAGGACTCTAGAAGAGCGTAGCGTTCCAAAAGATTGGAAAAGGGCACAGGTTATCCCCGTTTTCAAGGAGGGACATCTATCAGATGTGCAAAACTATAGACCTATATCTCTAATGTCGATCAGTTGTAGAATTTTGGAACACGTATTATGTTCGAGTGTAATGACATTTCTGGAGACTAGAAATCTACTCTGTAGGCATCAGCATGGTTTTCAAAAAAGACGATCTTGTGAAACCCAGCTCGCGCTATTTGTCCATGAGACTCAGAGGGTTCCCAGGTAGATGCCATGTTTCTTGACTTCCACAAGGCATTCGATACAGTTCCCCACAGTCGTTTAATGAACAAAGTAAGAGCATATGGACTATCAGACCAATTGGACCAACTGTGTGATTGGATTGAAGAGTTCCTAGATAACAGAACACAGCAGGTCATTCTCAATGGAAAGAAGTCTTCCGAAGTAAGAGTGAGTTCAGGTGTGCACCAGGGGAGTGTCGTAGGACCGTTGCTATTCACAATATACATAAATGACCTTGGGGATAAAATCGGAAGTTCACTGAGACTTTTGTGGATGATGCTGTAGTATATCAAGAGGTTATAACAATTGAAAATTTTACTGAAATGCAGGAGGATCTGCAACGAATTGACGCATGGTGCAGGGAATGGCAATTGAATCTCAATGTAGGCAAGTGTAATGTGCTGCGAATACATAGAAAGAAAGATCATTTATCATTTAGCTACAATATAGCAGGTCAGCAACTGGAAGCAGTTAATTCCAAAAATTATCTGGAAGTAGGCATTAGGAGTGATTTAAAATTAATCGTCGGTAAAGCCAGACTGAGATTCATTGGAAGAATCCTAAGGAAATGCAATCCGAAAACAAAGGAAGTAGGTTACAGTACACTTGTTCGCCCACTGCTTGAATATTGCTCACCAGTGTGGGATCCGTACCAGGTAGGGTTGATAGAGAAGATCCAACAGAGAGCAGTGGGCTTCATTACAGGATCATTTAGTAATCGCAAAAGCGTTACGGAGATGACAGATAAACTCCAGTGGAAGACTGTGCAGGAGATTTGCTCAGTAGTTCGGTACGGGCTTTTGTTGAAGTTTCGAGAGCTTACCTTCACCAAGGAGTCAAGCAGTATATTGCTCCCTCCGGTACGGGCTTTTGTTGAAGTTTCGAGAGCTTACCTTCACCAAGGAGTCAAGCAGTATATTGCTCCCTCCTACGTATATCTTGAGAAGAGACCATGAGGATAAAATCAGAGAGATTAGAGCCCACACAGAGGCATGCCGACAATCTTTCTTTCCACGAACAATACAAGACTGGAATAGAAGGGAGAACCGATAGAGGTACTCAAAGTACCCTCCACCACACACCGTCAGGTGACTTGCCGAGTATGGATGTAGATGTACATGTAGATAATGTCAGCTACTGCATAACACTTCTTATTCCACGACACTAGAAGTTGTTGGGATAGGGTCCTCTGTAAATCGAGGCATGGTGTCCCTTATTCAGGGCATCGTTTCTGGTAGCATTCTTTGCCAAATTATCCGACTGTTCATTTCCTGCGATTCCAATGTCACTATGGATCCTCCCTGTGTCTTGGAGCTCAAAGAGAAAGTCTTCAATGAATGATATGGTGTTGGTGTTGCAGGTAGCAGTAAGTTACAGCTTGTAAACTTCTCAGAGTGTCACTGCAAATAAAGAAAGTTTCTTGTAGGCAGATGTGGATGTGTCTAATCACATACGAGGTGCATTCAAGTTCTAAGGCCTCCCATTTTTTTTCTAATTAACTACTCACCCGAAATCGATGAAACTGGCGTTACTTCTCGACGTAATCGCCCTGCAGACGTACACATTTTTCACAATGCTGACGCCATGATTCCATGGCAGCGGCGAAGGCTTCTTTAGGAGTCTGTTTTGACCACTGGAAAATCGCTGAGGCAATAGCAGCACGGCTGGTGAATGTGCGGCCACGGAGAGTGTCTTCCATTGTTGGAAAAAGCCAAAAGTCACTAGTAGCCAGGTCAGGTGAGTAAGGAGCATGAGGAATCACTTCGAAGTTGTTATCACGAAGAAACTGTCGCGTAACATTAGCTCGATGTGCGGGTGCGTTGTCTTGGTGAAACAGCACACGTGCAGCCCTTTTGTTGCAGTGCAGGAAGGAATTTGTTCTTCAAAACATTTTTGTAGGATGCACCTGTTACCGTAGTGCCCTTTGGAACGCAATGGGTAAGGATTACGCCCTCGCTGTCCCAGAACATGGACACCATCATTTTTTCAGCACTGGCGGTTACCCGAAATTTTTTTGGTGGCGGTGAATCTGTGTGCTTCCATTGAGCTGACTGGCGCTTTGTTTCTGGATTGAAAAATGGCATCCATGTCTCATCCATTGTCACAACTGACGAAAAGAAAGTCCCATTCATGCTGTCGTTGCGTGTCAACATTGCTTGGCAACATGCCACACAGGCAGCCATGTGGTTGTCCGTCAGCATTCGTGGCACCCACCTGGATGACACTTTTCGCATTTTTAGGTCGTCATGCAGGATTGTGTGCACAGAACACACAGAAGTGCCAACTCTGGAGGGGATCTGTTCAACAGTCATTCGACGATCACCCAAAACAATTCTCTCCACTTTCTCGATCAAGTCGTTAGACCGGCTTGTGCGAGCCCGAGGTTGTTTCGGTTTGTTGTCACACAATGTTCTGCCTTCATTAAACTGTCGCACCCACGAACGCCTTTCGACACATCCATAACTCCATCACCACATGTCTCCTTCAACTGTCGATGAATTTCAATTGGTTTCACACCACGCAAATTCAGAAAACGAATGATTGCACGCTGTTCAAGTAAGGAAAACGTCGCCATTTTAAGTATTTAAAACAGTTCTTATTCTCGCCACTGGCAGTAAAATTCCATCTGCCGTACAGTGCTGCCATCTCTGGGATGTATTGACAATGAACGCGGCCTCATTTTAAAACAATGCGCATGTTTCTATCTCTTTCCAGTCCGGAGAAAAAAAAAATCGGAGGCCTTAGAACTTGAATGCACCTCGTAATGACCACTAGCTCAACAGTAAAAACACACTATTCTCGTGGTAGGGAATGCTGCTCACCACCACCTGTATCTGTGAAAGTTTGTTAGGTCATCAACATAAGATCCACCAGTGTAAATGGTTTCCCAATACTGTCATTCTTTCATCGCTGAAAAAAAATGTAGTAGTACAGATGGGTCTGTTATCTCTTTTGGCCAGAAGACTACAGTCACATGAAGATCTGAACCGAGACCCCTCTTATGAGGTGTTTGAGAGAACGATCGTGAGAGAGGGTTCACAATGGTCATTGTAATTTAGAGAGGAGGGATTGTAGACAAGCTGATATCGGAACATAAGACGTAGGACACTATTGTGGAGGTTGTGTACTTTTATCCGGGAAGACAATATAATGATACAGATGATCTCTGATGCTATGTACATGTACAATGTAGATAAGTAATAGTTGGAGGCATCAAACCAGTAAAGGGGGCATCCCTGACTCTCACTGGAAACTATTTACGAGGTCTGTCCAAAAGCCACGAGCTAAGTCTCACCCCGCAGTGTTGTATTGGAGCTAAAGGTCATAACAAAAATGGAGCTGCCAATCCATAGCCCAGACTACTTAAGTCCAATGATGATTGTTTTATTAAGTCATAAAAAGATGAAGTGATAGATGCCCAAAAAAATTTGTATGAAGCAGCATACAGCATTAAAGTTTGTCTAGAATTGTTGTTTCAACTGACGTATATGAAGCAGCCCTGTCAGCTTAGCATCAAAATTAGTCCTAGGAAGTGGTATGTTTCTAATACTTAACATAAATCACAATGCAATAAAGATCTGGGTGTGGTGGAGAATTTGATGATGGCAGAAGTGCATTGCTCCTGTTTTGGAAGTAGTAAATTGAAAACCATGGGGAGGGGTCCAAGATTCGGCTTCCCTTAGGGTGCCCTATAGTTTACATTCTGTGAGATTTACATTTGAAGAACCATAATAGATGCAAAACTAATCAACATATAGGCAAGATCAAACTCATCAACATATAGGCAAGATCAGACTGTAGGGGCCACAGCCTCTATAAATCCTTTAACCGCTGTTAGGAAAAAGGTTACCGTCAGAACAGAACTTGGTATGTCTGTAATTTATGTGTGTGGGAAAGAGAGAAAAGTAACACAAACTAACAATGACATAAAAAAAAATTTGGGCAAAAATCTGGAGGGTGTGCAAGTACGACTGTTTAAGAGTTCCATAAAATCACCAATGAAATACATAACAGTTGATACTGTAATATTATATCTGAATTCATTCCAATATTGGGGGGGGGGGGCACCGGAGATGTTGCCGCGAGTGAAGGGGCCATTAGCAAATTAGGTGGATTTTGATACCACAATCCACACAGAAATTTGGATAGAAGCCTCATTCATAGTCTTGCGAGTCCAATTGTTTTCTGTTCACCAGTAGTGCGAACTACTTGCACAAAACCAAACAATGGAAACTCCAAGTTGTAATATCAACAATATTAGGGAAAGATAGATTGCTACTTGCAATAAAGATGACTGGTTGAGTTTCAGACAGGCACAATGACAAGACAGTTAAACATTTAGCTTTTGGCCGATTTTGGAATTCAATTCAGATATAGAATTACCAATTTACAGTATGATGCTCTAATTTATCAACTGCTAACACATTTCATTGGTTGTTTCCCGAAATTCTTTATACAGTTGTACTTTCAAACATTAAGACTGAGATTGGAACACCCAATATGGTTAGAAGATGATAATTTTTTGTAATTTAACAGCTTTGATTACTAACAAAGGACTGTGGTTCTGTATTTTTTTTTTTCAGTCCTGAGACTGGTTTGATACAGCTCTCAAGCTACTCTATCCTGTGCAAGCTTCTTCATCTCCCAGTACTTACTGCAACCTACATCCTTCTGAATCCGCTTAGTGTATTCATTTCTTGGTCTCCCTCTACGATTTTTACCCTCCACGCTGCCCTCCAATGCTAAATTTGTGATCCCTTGATGACTCAGAACATGTCCTACCAACCGAGTCCTTCTTCTTGTCAAGTTGTGCCACATACTCCTCTTCTCCCCAATTCTATTCAATACCTCCTCATTAGTTACTTGATTTACCCATCTCAAATTCAACATTCTTCTGTAGCACCACATTTCGAAAGCTTCTATTCTCTTCTTGTCCAAACTATTTATCGTCCATGTTTCACTTCCATAGATGGCTACACTCCATACAAATACTTCCAGAAACGACTTCCTGACACTTAAATCTATACTCGATGTTAACAAATTTCTATTCTTCAGAAACGCTTTTCTTACCATTGCCAGTCTACATTTTAAATCCTCTCTACTTCGACCATCATCAGTTATTTTGCTCCCCAAATAACAAAACTCCTTTACAACTTTAAGTGTCTCATTTCCTAATCTAATTCCCTCAGCAACAGCCAACTTAATTCCATTATCCTTGTTTTGCTTTTGTTGATGTTCATCATATATACTCCTTTCAAGACACTGTCCATTCCATTCAACTGCTCTTCCAAGCCCTTTGCTGTCTCTGACAGAATTACAATGTCATCGTCGAACCTCAAAGTTTTTATTTCTTCTCCATGGACTTTAATACCTACTCCGAATTTTTCTTTCGTTTCCTTTACTGCTTGCTCAATATACAGATTGAATAACATCGGGGACAGGCTACAACCCTGTCTCACTCCCTTCCCAACCGCTGCTTCCCTTTCATGCCCCTCGACTCTTATAACTGCCATATGGTTTCTGTACAAATTGTAAATAGCCTTTCGCTCCCTGTATTTTACCCCTGCCACCTTTATAATTTGAAACAGAGTATTCCAGTTAACATTGTCAAAAGCTTTCTCTAAGTCTAAAAATGCTAGGAATGTAGGTTTGCCTTTCCTTAATCTATTTTCTAAGATAAGTCGTAGGGTCAGTATTGCCTCACGTGTTGCAAAATTTCTGCGGAATTCAAACTGATCTTCACCAAGGTCTGCTTCTACCAGTTTTTCCATTCATCTGTAAAGAATTCGCGTTAGTATTTTGCAGCTGTGACTTATTAAACTGATAGTTCGGTAATTTTCACATCTGTCAACACCTGATTTCTTTGGGATTGGAATTATTATATTCTTCATGAAATCTGAGGGTATTTCGCCTGTCTCATACATCTTGCTCACCAGATGGTAGAGTTTTGTCATGACTGGCTCTCCCAAGGCCATCAGTAGTTCCAATGGAATGTTGTGTACTCCTGGGGCCTTGTTTTGACTCAGGTCTTTCAGTGCTCTGTCAAACTCTTCATGCAGTATCGTATCTCCCATTTCATATTCATCTACATCCTCTTCCATTTCCATAATATTGTCCTCCAGTACATCGCCCTTGTATAGGCCCTCTATATACTCCTTCCACCTTTCTGCTTTCCCTTATTTGCTTAGAACTGGGTTTTCATCTGAGCTCTTGATATTCATACAAGTGGCTCTCTTTTCTCCAAAGGTCTCTTTAATTTTCCTGTAGGCAGTATCTATCTTACCCCTAGTGAGATAAGCCTCTACATCCTTACATTTGTCCTCTAGCCATCCCTGCTTAGCCATTTTGCACTTCCTGTCTATCTCCTTTTTGAGACGTTTGTATTCCCTTTTGCCTGCTTCATTTACTGTGTTTTTATATTTTCTCCTTTCATCAATTAAATTCAATATTTCTTCTGTTACCCAAGGATTTCTACTAGCCCTCGTCTTTTTACCTACTTGATCCTCTGCTGCCTTCACTACTTCATCCCTCAGAGCTACCCATTCTTCTTCTACTGTATTTCTTTCCCCCATTCTTGTCAACTGTTCCCTTATGCTCTCCCTGAAACTCTGTACAACCTCTGGTTTAGCCAGTTTATCCAGGTCCCATCTCCTTAAATTCCCACCTTTTTGCAGTTTCTTCAGTTTTAATCTACAGGTCATAACCAATAGATTGTGGTCAGAGTACACATCTGCCTCTGGAAATGTCTTACAATTTAAAATCTGATTCCTAAATCTCTGTTTTACCATTATATAATCTATCTGAAACCTTTTAGTATCTCCAGGGTTCTTCTAAGTATACAACCTTCTTTCATGATTATTGAACCAAGTATTAGCTATGATTAAGTTATGCTCTGTGCAAAATTCTCTCAGACGACTTCCTCTTTCATTTCTCTCCTCCAATCCATATTCACCCACTATGTTTCCTTCTCTCCCTTTTCCTACTCTCTAATTCCAGTCACCCATGACTATTAAATTTTCGTCTCCCTTCAATACCTGAATAATTTCTTTTATCTCCTCATACATCTCATCAATTTCTTCATCATCTGCAGAGCTAGTTGGCATATAAACTTGTACTACTGTAGTAGGCATGGGCTTCGTGTCTATCTTGGCCACAATAATGCGTTCACTATGCTGTTGGTAGTAGCTTACCCGCACTACTATTTTTTTATTCATTATTAAACCTACTCCAGCATTACCCCTATTTGATTTTGTATTTATAACCCTGTATTCACCTGACCAGAAGTCTTGTTCCTCCTGCCACCGAACTCCACTAATTCCCATTATACCTAACTTTAACCTATCCATTTCCCTTTTTAAATTTTCTAACCTACCTGCCCGATTAAGGGATCTGACATTCCACGCTCCGATCCATAGAATTCCAGTTTTCTTTCTCTTTATAACAACGTCCCCTTGAGTAGTCCCCACCAGGAGATCCGAATGGGGGACTATTTTACATCCGGAATATTTTACCCAAGAGGACGCCATAATCATTTAACCATACAGTAAAGCTGCATGCCCTCGGGAAAAATGACGGCTGTAGTTTCCCCTTGCTTTCAGCCATTCGCAGTACCAGCACAGCAAAGCCGTTTTGGTTAGTGTTGCAAGGCCAGATCAGTGAATCATCCAGACTGTTGCCCCTGCAACTACTGAAAAGTCTGCTGCCTTTCTTCAGGAACCACACGTTTGTCTGTCCTCTCAACAGATACCCCTCCGTTGTGGTTGCACCTACGGTACGGCCATCTGTATTGCTGAGGCACGCAAGCCTCCCCACCAACGGCAAGGTCCATAGTTCATGGGGAAGGGCTTGATAAATAGCTTATCCATTTCTATTGTTGTACATTACTGGTTCGGCAGTATTTGAGAATGGCACGTGACTGGTTTGTTAAGCACTTGATTTTGTAGGAAACATTGTACTGTTTTTTGTGCAAGTTAATATGAAAGAGATAAAAGTGATATTTGTAAGAATGTTTTGTGACTGGAAAAAAGCAAAAAATGTAGCTACATCAAATGTTGCGTCAGGTTAATGACTCACAAGTACAATCTTGGACCAGTATCACTAGCAGCAATGTTCAGTATATTCCATTTTATTATCGTTCTAATAACATTCATGACATGTTGTAATATATTTGGGCTGAGCTAATAAGAAAAATCACCTGCAACTTAAATTTTATGTAAAAAGGAAATGAGTTACATTAGAGGGTAGAGTTACTGCTTCCAGTGAAGTACTGAACAAAATCAGATTGCTACTACTGTTCTAATGGATCAACGTACAAACTCCACACAATGCCCTCTAAAATTCAGCTTGATTTCTGTAATAAGCTTTGCAATATCCAGAAATAAAAGACTAGTCTTCTGGTAATCTAGTTTCCTGCATTACTATTCTAGCTGTTGGGTGGAGTGCTAGAAAGTGTTTTAAGTTCACCAAGATTTTTGGAAGTAGCCACGGCAGCTCCACTGAATAATTTACATATGTCATACTTTTGGGATGGGTGGGGAGAGGACAGGGGGAGTTGAAAAGGTAAAAATCTCATGATTTAATGTCAACTGGTAGCACCTGTTGCAGGATTGTTCTCAATTTGGATAATTTCTATAGGTGACTTTTGGGTCCAGTTTAATCTTTCCCTTCACTTACTTCGCTTCTCTTCTTTTCCTTTTGAGATTTTAGTTTCAACTGGGAAATGCCTGGGTGGGCCTCAGACTGAAAGTGAACCAGCCATGCTACAGCCCATTTACCATGCCTCCTTCAGCCACTGACTGTTGTAAAGGCATGGGGTGTTCCTGCAGGCTAGTGGCAGCATTCCTCCAAAGAGATATCTGTCAAGGAAGATACTGTTCTACTCACATACGGGACACCAAAGTCCTCAAACTAGATGTTGAAAGGCTTTCTTGATGGGAATGTGGTGTGAATGCAAGCCTATTTGGGCCTAGTGTAGAGGGGAAATACAGAACCATAATTCTTTGTTTGTAATCTTAATCAAAGGTGTTAACTTACTAAAAATTATCATCTTCTAACAGTATTTTTTGGGTGTTCCAATCTCAGTCTTAATGTTTGAAAGTACAACTGTGTAAAGAATTTCAGGAAACAACCAATGAAATGGGTTAGCAGTTGATAAATCAGAGCATCATAATGTAAGTTGGTAATTCTATATCTGAAATTAATTCCAAAATTGGCCAAATGCTAAATGTTTAACTGTCTCTTCATTGTGCCTGTCTGAATCTCAGTCATCTTTATGGCAAGTAGCAATCTATCTTTCCCTTATATCGTTGTAACCATGCAAACTGAGCATAATATGTAGTCATTTGTACAGATTTTCAACATTCATGTTCCTTCAGAACTGCAAAGTACATTAGTCAGTCAAGCATTCTATATACTTTAAGACATTGGAAGTCAGTAAGCAGGAATAACAAGCTTCCCCACAGTTAATGAATATCAGGAGTTTTCCACATTCAGTGTTTTATGCAATGGTCAACCAGTCTCCACAGATTGTATCGCTCGTACAGTATAATGTGTTCACAGTTCATAAGCTTAAAACAATACTTAAGAAGTGGTGCATATGGTTTGACTTCACATTATCGTCCTTTGGAACTCACTGGACACAATGGACAAAGTGGCTCCACATTTTTCTAAGTTAGGCCGTAATTCTTCACCTGTTTTTAATCTAAGGTCACAATGAAAAATTAGATTTTCCCCCATGTTGAGCTGTTATTGAGAGCAATTGTGATCAGGACATAACCAAATTTGTTACATGAGAAGTGGGCCTGTGATTGCTTGGAGATGACATTTTGATTAATATTGATCCACTTCTCATTTTATTTACTGAGGCTGTTTCAGCATGCTTATCTTCAAACTGTTGTACAAAGAACAATTTGGTTTTATATTAAAGGATGATTCACCATATGATTTGAAACAAACCAAGTATTGGGGAGTATATTTTTCTAATTGCTTCTTGAATGAGTTTTGCTTCTGTGAAATTGTTAGGCGAGGATATTTCTTAGGATTGTAACTGCCTAATCTTTTAGGTGAGACTAATGACAGTGTACAACTAGCAGTTTGGTGTTGTTTAAGTCTCTTCATTGTGAGTTGACCCCCCCTCTCCCCCATAGTGTTGCACACTACAACAGGGGGTCTCCTATCACCAACAGTCTACCACAGCAATTGCTACCTGGCATGAGTAACCACTGCACATAGTCCACATGACCTATATATGACAAACACATGCTCCTTGGCATATATCGAAAGGTGACAACAAAGGCATCAAAAGTGTGATCCCTGCATAGTCAAGAGTCTACAGTCGTGAAGACTCCCACTTACAAAGGGCTGGCCTTTGTTTTGAGTTTTCAGCATTTTACACTAACTACACACAACAGGTAAATAAGATGGAGTTTCCCATCTCGTGGGACACAATCCTCTATGGGCAACCTCCCCTGCACAGCCTGCACTACTGAGAAAACTTTTGAGAAGTGGAAGATCTATAGCCCACTAATGGACTATAGATCTTCACTGCCAGAAAAAGAAGATGAGATATAGAGTGAAGGCAGCCTGCAATCAACAAATATAGCATTCGTACAACACGTGAGGCTTTGTAAAACATCTGATCCAAGTAATGTATGGATATAAATTTCTTTAGAAGTTAAGACTTATTTACCAATATCGAATTTTTAATATCTAAAGGTCAACAGAAGTAAAATCAAATATTTGTTGACATCTATGATAAAACAAAAGAAGACTCCATTGTCAGCACATAGCCCTGAATTATCTTTCATTTTTTCAAAACAGATTTATATGTTATCGCTATTCTTTAGTAAGATTGTAAGAAAGAAAGAAAAAAACAGTTTTGGGTATGAATTGCTTTTAGTAGTTACAAAAACACACATCCTTCCAGAGGGACATCAGAACAATAGGATAACTTTTTGTGAAGTTTAAACTTGGAACAGTTAACTTGTTTGGGTATTGTTATTGTCAAATAAACACCAATAAATTTGAGTTATGGGTTTAAATCAACTAATAACTACAATGAAGTAACAAAATAATGTTAAAAATATTTTTTATGTAACTGTATGAACAGATTTAGCAACAAACATGAATGGGTCCACCACATTTTAGGCACATTATAGTAATCTTTTTGTTTCAATTTCAACATTTCTGTTGCTTTTTTTTTGTTTCCTCATCCACTGGTAATTCAGCAATGTAATGTTCCCTTCCATCAAACCGAAAATCTTGTTTTGGCTTCTTACTTGGACACCCTCTGTTGGCAGTCACTCTTTGCACTGACAATTTGAAGACAAAGTGTCAAGTGATCTATGGCTTCTTCATTGTGCTTGTAAAGATCCCATGCATTTTATTATGCAATATCTATGAAATGTGTGATGATGTGGAAATACTAATTTTTTCCCTCTTACAGAGCATCTACACAAGGATACATTTTGATCAGCTCGATCTACAGCTGCCATACGAGTGCTGCAGAAATTAATTGGTTAGACCGAGACACCCTAATCCTTTTCTTTTGTTTCCTGTAAAATCTTGCTGCAGAACACAATGATTGAACTCTGTCAATGTTAGTGGCTACAGTAACAACATTATTGTTATTCCGATGAACAATGGAAATCACTAATGCTTAGTTGAAACAAACTTCATGTGATCACCTCTTTCTTTTTATCAGTGTTATCTACAAAAGATAAAGCACATTTCTTAACACTGTTACCTCTTATTTTTCCAGTTGCTTCCAGACCCCTCTCACACAGTAATGGGTGGATTTTCCCAAAACGGCCCCATTTCTCTAAATTACTTTGTTGCATACCTATTGGAAAAGAAAAAGTCACACCGATCTCTGGACTTGACATTTGCTATGAGGTCATAGTGACTGTCTTTATCTGACCGAGTATATTTTTCTGTGTGATACTGTCGCATAACCACTTAGCAGAAGTATTGCACAATAAGCGGCAACATATCACCATATGAATAATTACCTAGTCTATTTCTTTTGGCTGCATACTGATTTGCAAAAGTGACCATCATTCGAAGTACTTCACTATTAAAAAGCTGTTTGAAATATTCAAACGGTGTTCGCACTTCCTTCATGTCAACTGTGCACATTAGTGGCCATTCAGTTGTTGGATTATCTACTACTCCATTTTTTCAATTATACTTATTGAGGTTTTGAACTTCTTTCTTTGACAGCCTTTCTGCTTTGTTTGTTTGTTGTTGCTGTTTTACTGCTGTAGGATACTGGAATGGCATCACAGGTTAAGGATTGTTTTGTGCTGTCTTCACAACATTACGATAGGCAGTTATGTCCAAGTCACAAAGTGCAGTAGCACTGAGCTGACATGCTAGTAATTTATCTACACTGGGATTTTCTTTGGCACCCGAATCTTTGTCTGTTATAACATTGTTTGAATTTAGAGGAGGGTGTAATGTTACATCCACACCAGTATTTGGTACTTCACATCATCTGTTTCTAAAACGTCCGAAAGTACCAACAATGAACATCTTTTTCTATGAATATAAAATAGTACCCTGACACCGTTCTGGAAGGATGGTTCAAAACATTACTGAATTACAACTGACACGAACTTTCAATTGTTATATAACCCTATAAATATATGGTTTACTCTTTTAAGATGTTATGTTAACAGTATCAGAATTACCGACACAATATGGAAGAAAATATACATACCCCCTTGGTAACTAGATCAATCAATTCATCCATGGTAAAACTGAACTTGTTTTCAAGAGACAATTTCTCAGTAACGGTAATGGATAGTGTCAAAATGACTGTGGCAGTGCATTTCTGACACAACTTACCTCATTTAAAAATGCACTACAGCCCACTGCGACAGTGCATTATTTACAGAAATAAATAATTTCAAGACTGAGTGATATCATTCTTCCAAAAGAACATCATGGTTATCTGGGTTAAGGTTCAAGTCAGTGGATAAATTAAGACAGGTGATTAGGAGTTTGCTCACATACGTTAAATTAAGATTCCAGTTCAAAATGAAAATAGAAGCAGATGAGCTGTACTTTTTCAGTCTATGAAAATAATGAAATTCAAAGCCCGGTCATATCTAACACACACCTATATCATTTGCCTAATGTAACATACCCTTTTCACTTACATATTACGTGAGGACAAATGATGTAGATGTTTGTTCGATATGGCAGGACTTTAGATTTCATTGTTTTCATAGGCTGAAAAAGTACAGCACACCTGCTTGTCTTTTTTTCCAATTTTGGACTGGGATATAATTTAATGTGTGTGAGTAAACTCCTAATCACCTGTGTTAATTTATCCACTGAGATTTAGAGAAGGCGCCTCTAGACAGGCCATGTTATTTTTGGATTTCTTGGTGCAATAATTCCAGTAGTAATGGCAAGACAACAAAGCTATTACCTTTATAAAAACACCAGGAACTACTGCAAAGAAGAATAAAAAGACATTCTGTGCCCTAAAGTAGAACCAGGACCTGAATCATAACCACAAGTCGGTGACAATGAGGATCCTAAGGAAAACCTGACGAACAGATATTCCAGAACCAAAGAAGAAGAGACAAAGACACTGTTTGTGTATGATCTTGAATGCCTTCAGAAAAAAGTATTTTAGAAGTGGAAAATAAAGTACTTTGGCGCTATAAAATTGGGATCTATTTTGGGAAGCTCTGTGAATTCAAAATTTTCTGTATCTTTGGGCCCAATAATGACTTCACAATTGAAATTAGGTCTAAAAGATGCCATAATGAAGAGTAAAAATAGGCTACCAATATCTTTACGAATAATTATGTGAGGGAGTTAGCATTTATGTCTGCTTAAAAATGCACAGCAATTGGAATACTGATAGTACGTGTCAGAAAAGATTTTGCAATAGGCTACATTATATCGCAGGCAATCTTGGATAAGTGTATCCAACAAAGTATTTAGCATAACTCGATAAATGTAACTTTCATACTCAATTTTGTTTGGTTGTACTGTACATCACGCTATAACTGTCTGTCTGTGTGTAAACTTCGTAGGAACTTGAGGTGGGATGAACAGAGAGACTCTATCTTGTTTACAAATCACTCATACGACCCCTTCCAAGTATGCTGCTCAAGTATTTGTGACCTGTACCAAATAGTACTAGCAGGGGATATTTAACGTATACCAAGAAGGGCAGCACAAATGGTCACAAGTTTGTTTTACCCGAGAGATCTAGGAATATACTAAAACCTCCTACATATCGCTCCCATAGGGATCGTGAGCATAAGATTACATTAATTACAGCACATATAGGGACATTTAAACAATCATTTTTCCCACACTCTATGATTCAATGTTACGGGAAAAGCCCTAATAACTGGTACAGAGGGAGGAACACACTGCCATGTACTTAACAATGCTTCGCAACGTATATAGAAGTACTTACTCTTCTTAGGGTTTTTCTTCGCTTCTCGTCTCAGTTTTCTGTTATGTTCTCGTACTTTCTTTTCAATTTTGTACCTCTTCCGCGCAGGAATGCGCTTGCTGGTTTTTTCTAGTGGAGATCACAATATATCATCAACATATCAACAAATCTATGAAATACTGAACATCATATAAGTATATTACTCACTCAAGCATAGTTTGGCCATGTTGTTCACAAAACTTTAAAAAAACTGAGGAAAATAACACATCAGTCGAAACACTCACATTACACATCAACTTCAAATTCGCACGTGTGTGGCATTGTGCATGTTTACGAACTGTTACGGAAAGAAGTTCATCGCTAAAGATACGTCACTCATTTTAATGTTTTGAACATATGGAAGAAGTCTATTCGGTCGCTCTTCGATTGTTACCAACATTTAAAACATTTGGCATATCGAATGCAGAGAATATTCTGAAAATATTCCGTTTTAATGATTTTGAACGAAGTTACTATCTTTTAGCTGTGATTGAAGCCGAAGAAAGATTTCATTTTGATTACCGGGCTTCATAACAAAAAAGAGTATGTGGTTAGCACAGTTGTTGTACCATACTGACGCGTCTGCAACAACGACAAAGCTAACAACTTGACAAACTAGCAGATATTTATGGTTTTTACGTGACTGGGTTGATTTCTGTATCCTTTTTCTCAGACCAACAATCGTTATTATCGAAGTAAAGATCTCGATTTTCTGTTGACCGGAACTTAAGGGGCCGTACGCTTAAGGGGGTTGGTGGAGTGGAGTTGTTATGCTGCTAAGGAAAGTTGTGTAGTAAAAGTATTTTTTTAAAACCATGTCTGAACTCTTCAGATCGGCAATGGGTTATTTTAATAGCAGTACATATGCAGCAGGAGCAGAAAATGAGTTAGTTGGGCAAATAGTGGAATTAGGAAATGTGAAGCTGCGAGTGAAAAAAGTCATAGCAGAAGGCATGTATAATCTTATTTTTTCTCTTAAATTTTTTTTCCTCTTGGCGGTACAGTTAGAGAGATTGAAAACCAAAAGACATTGCTTTCCTGTACCATAGTACAGACTCCTGATGATACTCGGACAGAAAATATAATAACGCAACTGTCAAATAACTTGTGTTTGACGTTTCATGTGGGCATTAACATTTCTGATATATTCTTTTTTAAATTGCAGGAGGATCGGCTTTTGTATTCGTAGCTCAGGATCCAAGTACGGGGAAAGAATATGCTCTGAAGGTAGGTGCTTCAACACAAAAAATATCACAGCGAACTGATCGTGTACGCGATATATGGCACATACAAGTAAACCTGTCAGCTGAACGTATTGTCACATTGTGCCATCCTGAGCGCTGTCATATTATGCAAGTTGTCAACGTGCAAAGCAGAGAGGTAGTACTATGGTAACCAAGATAATGGTTTATCATTGTTGCTGGCAAATATAAGTCTTTGTTTTTGCAGTTTGAACACTTTGGCACTTTCCCTTGAGCAACTGCAGTGTGTGTTCAGCCATTGTGCCTCGTAGAGCCCATTGAAAAGGAGAAACTTCAGAGGTGTGGAATGAGTCTTAGACATACATTAAAATGAAACAAAGACATCATAGAAAGTTTGTCTAAACATGACATGAAAAATCTCCTGACGTTTGTATGTTGAGAGTACACATAAACTGCACCGTAAAAAAAATGTTAGCCTATTTCGTAAAGCCTTTGGGAACTGGGCAGTATGAGACTAGCATAGTTTTGAAGCAGCAACTTTTTGATTTGAAGCAGTAACTTTTTGGATAAGAATTTTTTGTAAATAACTATTTTAAAACCAGTTACTGTAAACATTTGGGCAATTTTTGTGTGAGATTTGTTTCCTAATTTACTTCTTGTGTGAAGTGTTTGAGTGCTTCACTGAAAAGATTTTCATGGTTTTTGATGTATTCATTTTAAATTTTCTGTGTTTGGAACTATGTATTTATTAAGTAAAACATTTCAGAATATTTCATCCAAATGTCAAATGTTTTCTTTTTGCAGAGACTTATGGCAGCAGATGAAAATACAAACAGAAATATTGTACAAGAAATAACAATACTTGTATCCTTTAATGTAGGACAACATTAAGTTTTATTTCTGAAGGAATTCAATGTTTAACAACGTATTTTCCAATAAATGCAATATCTCTCTCTCTCTCTCTCTCTCTCTCTCTCTCTCTCTCTCTCTCTCTCTGAGTAAAGTCCACTTATCTAAGTTTCAAATTGTATTCGACATTAATATTTGCTAGATACTTGAATGCTTTGCTGTATGATAATCTCCCATATATTTAAAAATCTTCCCTGTTGCCCTTAACATTTTACTCAGAAGAAACTTTCAGGGCATCCAAATATTCTTCAGTTTTTATCAGCAGCCTGCATTGACAAAACAAAATCTGGCAATGGGATGACAGAATATCTGTTACTAACAGAACTCTGCCAAGGTGAGTCTTGCAAAAACAGACACAATGTCCAGACAGCAACTATTGAGTAATCATAACTATTTTATTCCAGTCACATTCATCACTTAATATTGTTTTCTGTTCAGTTGCAACTGTAACTGAAATTAATAACCAGTTAGAAGGAACCAGTAGTAAGGTGACTAACCTTTTTTAATGTACTCAGCTCCTAGGGTGCATGGCAGAACTACTGTTAGCAATTGTATGTTACATGTGGTATTCGTTTTTATGTGAGCTGTGAAAAAGGTGCTGCTGTTATATTACCACAGGAAACCATTACATAAGTTGTAGGACTGTAAGATTTCTTCTGTCAAAGTAATCGTTATACATTATATTTCAACTTCATCTAGCACAGTTTGATTTTTATTTTTATTGCTTGTAAATTACTTGGTATTACAATTTGGATGAATTGACAAGTTCACGAAACATGTCTGATGGCTTCATTGACTACTTCCGTACAACTCCTTCTTGTATCATCATTTATCCTTGGAGAAAGTCAGCTTTGAAGTATAGAACCTGCTGGTAACTTCACCCCTCCCCCCTCTTTTGCATGTGACATCAAAACTTCAGACTTAAACTGAAATTCAAGATGCATAAACTAAGTGCCATAAAAATGTATGATTATTATTAATTACGGTACCAGAACATCACATTTGTTGACACTGCCAGTTGATGACAAAACTGTGACTTTCTCGTCAAACCCAGATCTCTGGCTACGCTACAGGTCAACCTGTCACAACTAACATCCCAAAAAGTGACATAAATTCAAAATAACTAGTGTTAGTGTTGATATCTCGCTCTCGCTCTCTCTGCTCACATATGTTGCAAGTCACAATATCAGTATGTCATGGCTCAAAGCTGACTGCCAGCTTCAAATGACGTCATAACTCTGTGCAGAGGCATACATGAGCATCTGCAGAACATTACTAGTGAAATAAAACACAAATAAACTGGATGATTTTAAACTGTCAGCAAATTGGCATTACAAGTAATGTGGTTAGCTGTGGCTCATACACTTACATCATGTATGGAGAAGCATGTGGAGAAAGGAAAAGCTACAGAAAAAAAGCAGTTTGCACCAAGTCCTTGTGTAATGTCATGTATGTGAAATCAAGACAAATTGTGTGTGGAAGTTAATATCTGCAAGGTCGTCAGCTACTTAAATACACTTCAATTTTGCTCACCACACTAATCTGCTTGTGACCGACAGTTGCCACAAGTAAAATGAACACCCCTTACATTTCATCAACAGGTCTACTCTACAAACCACTGTGAAGTGGATAGCAGAGGGAATGTTCCATTGTACCAGTTATTAAGTTTTCTTCCCCTTCCATTTATGTATGGAGCGCAGGAAGAATGTTTGATTGAATGGCTCCGTACACGTTGAATTTATTCTAATCTTGTCATCACGATATCTTTGTGAACAATATGGAGGGGATGTAGTATGTTTCTAGAGTCACTTACAGGACACACATTTGGGAGGACGATGGTTCAAACCCAGGTACAGCCATCTGGATTTAGGTTTCCCATGCTTTCTCTAAACCACACCAGGCAAATACTTGGATGGATTCTTTGAAAGGACATGGCCAATTTCCTTCCCCATCCTTAACACAATCCGAGCTTGTCCTCCATCTATAATGACCTTGATGTTGACGGGACATTAAACCCAATCTTCTTAGAGTCATTATTTAAAGCTGGTTCTTGAAACTTTGTTAGCAGACGTGTTCTGGACAGTTTACATCTATCTTTAAGAGTCTGCCAGTTCATTTTCTTCAGTGTCACTGTACCATCCTTCCATGGGTCAAACAAACCCTTCTTGGTATACATTCAGTATCCCCCATTATTCCTATTTGGTATGGGTCACACACACTTGACTAGTGTTACAGAATGCATCGCATGAGTAAATTGTAAGCAATCTCCTTTGTAGACTGATTGCACTTCCCCAGTAATCTATCAACAAGCTGAAGTCTACCATTTTCTTAACCCACATAAACACCTGTATGATCATACCATTTCATATCCCTACAAAATGTTACACCTAGGTATTGGTATGAGTTGGCTGATCTCAACTGTGATTCTGTGATATTACAGTTATAGGATACTCTTCCCATGAACCGTGGACCTTGCCGTCGGTGGGGAAGCTTGCATGCTTCAGCGATACAGATAGCTGTACCTTAGGTGCAACCATAACGGAGGTGTATCTGTTGAGAGACCAGACAAATGTTTGGTTCCTGAAGAGGGGCAGCACCATTTTCAGTAGTTACAGGGGCAACAGTCTGGATGACTGACTGATCTGGCCTTGTAACATTAACCAAAACGGCCTTGATGTGTTGCTACTGCAAATGGCTGAGAGCAAGGGGAAACTACAACTGTAATTTTTCCCAAGGGCATGCAGCTTTACTGTATGGATAAATGATAATGGCGTCCTCTTTGGTAAAATATTCTGGAGGTAAAATAGTACCTTATTCGGCTCTCTGAATGGGGACTACTCAGGACGATGCCGTTATTAGGAGAAAGAAAACTGGTGTTC
Organism: Schistocerca americana; assembly: GCF_021461395.2. Lineage (NCBI taxonomy): Eukaryota > Metazoa > Arthropoda > Insecta > Orthoptera > Acrididae > Schistocerca > Schistocerca americana. Next base: position 563,322,486 of record NC_060119.1, on the reverse strand, counting down.
TTCGGATTGAAGTGTGGGATGTTAGATCCCTTAATTGGACAGGTAGGTTAGAAAATTTAAAAAGGTAAATGGATAGGTTAAAGCTAAATAGTGGGAATCGGTGAAGTTAGGTGGCAGAAGGATCAAGACTTCTGGTCAGACAAATACAGAGTTATAAATACAAAATCAAATAGGAGTAATGCAGGACCAGGTTTAATAATGAATAAAAAAACAGGAGCACAGGTAAGCTACTACGAACAGCATAGTGAATGCATTGTTGTATAGACACAAAGCCCATGCCTACCACAGTAGTACAAGTTAATATGCCAACTAGCTCTGATGAAGATATTGAAGAAATGTATGATGAGATAAAAGAAATTATTCAGATAGTGAAGGGAGACGAAAATTTAATAGTCATAGGGAACTGGAGTTCGAAGTAGGCAAAGGAAGAAAAGAAAAAGGAGTAGGCGAATATAGAATGGGGGTAAGGAATGAAAGAGGAAGCCACCTGATCTAATTTTGCACAGAGCATAACTTAATCATAGCTAATACTTCGTTTAAAAATAATGAAAGAAGGTTGTGTACATGGAAGAGGCCTGGAGACACTGGATGGTTTCAGATAGATTATATAATGGTAAGACAGAATTTTAGGAACCGGGTTTTAAACTGTAAGACATTTCCAGAGGAAGATGTGGACTCTGACCACAATCAATTCTTTATGAACTGTAAATTAAAACTGAAGAACCTGCTAAAAGGTGGGAATTTAAGGAGCTGGGACATGGATAAACTGAAAGAATCGGATATTGCAGACAGTTTCAGAGAGAGCATTAGGGAACGGTGACAAGAATAGGGGAAAGAAATACAGTGGAAGAAGAATGGGTAATTTTGAGAGATGAAATAGTGAAGGCGGCAGATGATCAAGTAGGTAAAAAGACGAGGGCTAGTAGAAATCTTTGGGTAACAGAAGAGATACTGAATTTAATTGATGAAAGGAGGAAATATAAAAACGCAATAAATGAAGTAGGCAAAAGGAGTACAAACGTCTCAAAAATGAAATCAGCAGGAAGTGCAAAATGGCCAAGCAGGGATGGCTGCAGAACAACTGTAAGGATGTAGATGCATATATCACTAGGGGTAAGATATACTGTCTACAGGAAAATTAGAGATACTTTCGGAGAGAAGAGAACCACTTGTATGAATATCATGAGCTGAGATGGAAAACCAGTTCTAAGCAAAGAAGGGAATGCAGAAAAGTGAAAGACGTCATGGCTGCAAAATACTAACACGAATTCTTTACTGATGGATGGAAAAACTGGTAGATGCTGACCTCAGTGAAGATGAGTTTGAAGTCCATAGAAACGTTGGAACGCCTGAGGGGATACTGACCCTGCGACTTAGCTTAGAAGAAAGATTAAGGAAAGGCAAACCTACATTTCTAGCATTTGTAGACTTAGAGAAAGCTTTTGACAATGCTGACTGGAATACACTCTTTCAAATTCTAAAGGCGGCAGGAGTAAAACACAAGGAGCGAAAGGCTATTTACAATTTGTACCGAAACCAGATGGCAGTTACGAGAGTTGAGGGGCATGAAAGGGAAGCAGTGGTGGGAAGGGAGTGAGACAGGGTTGCAGCCTATCCCCAATGTTATTCAATCTGTATATTGAGCAAGCAGTAAAGGAAACAAAAGAAAAATTTGGAGTAGGAATTAAAATCCATAGAGAAGAAATAAAAGCTCTGAGGTTTGCCGATGAAATTGTAATTCTGTCAGAGACAGCAAAGGACCTGGAAGAGCAGTTGAAAAGAATGGACAGTGTCTTGAAAGGAGGATATAAAATGAACGTCAAAAAAAGCAAAACAAGGATAATGGAATCTAGTCAAATTAAACCAGGTGATGCTGAGGAAAGTACATTAGGAAATGAGACACTTAAAGTCGTAGATGAGCTTTACTATTTGGGGAGTGAAATAAGTGACAATTGTCCAAGTGGAGAGGATATAAAATGTAGACTGGCAATGGCAAGGAAAGTGTTTCTGAAGAAGAGAAATTTAACATCAAGTATAGATTTAAGTGTCAGGAAGTCATTTCTGAATGGATTTGTATGGAGTGTAGCCACGCATGGAAGTGAAATATGGACAGTATCTACTTGAGACAAGAAGAGAATAGAAGCTTTCGAAATGTAGTGCTACGGAAGAATGCTAAAGATTAGATGGGGTAGATCATGTAACTAATGAAGAAATGAGGAAGTACTGAATAGAATTGGGGAGAAGAGGAATTTGTGGCACAACTTGACTAGAAGGAGGGATCGGTTGGTAGGGCACATTCTGAGGCATCAAGGAATCATCAATTTAGTATTGGAGGAAAGTGCAGAGGGTAAAAATTGTAGATGGAGACCAAGGGATGAATACACTAAACAGATTCAGAAGGATGTAGGTTGCAGTAGTTACTCGGAGATGAAGCAATTTGCATAGGATAGAGTAGCATGGAGAACTGCATCAAACCAGTGTTTGGACTGAAGAAGACGACGACGACAACAACAACAACAACAACAACAACAACAACAACAACAGGATACTATATTTTTTTCTTTTTGTGAAGTGCACAGTTTTACATTTCAGAACATTTAAAGCAAATTGCCAATCTTTGTACCAGTTTGAAATCTTATTAACATCTGACTGGACATTTATGCAGCCTCTTTCAAACAGTACTTCATCACAGATAATTGCATCATCTGTAAAAAAATATGAGGTTACTATTAATATTGTCACAACATCATTAATATATAACATGAACAGCATGCGTCCCAAAACACTTTCGTTAGGCAGACCTGAAATTACTTTCAGTCTTTGACAATGAGTCTTGATCGAATATAACATGCTGTGTCCACCCTACCAAAAAGCCTCCAGTCCATCCATAAGGTTCACTTGATACCCCATATGATTGGACTTTTGACCATAAGCACAGTAGTGGTACCAAGTCAAATACTTTTCCGAAATCAAGAAATACTGCATTTAACCTGACTGCCTTGGTTCAAATCTTCCAGTGTGTCACGTGAGAAAAGTGAGAGTTGGGTTTCAGATGATCGATGTTTCTGGAATCCGTGCTGGTTGACATGGAGAAGGTCACTCTGTACAATGTCTCTCACTATGAATTCTGATTATGTTCTAGGATTTTACAACAAATAGATGTGAAAGACATTGGACAGTATTTTTTGGATCACTTCTACTACCCATCTTGCAGATAGGTGTGACCTGTGCTTTTTTCAAAGAACTGGGCCTGATTTTTTGCTTGAGGGATCTATGATAGGTTATAGTTAGAAGAGAGGCTATCTCGGCCACAAATTGAATATAGAATCTGACAGGGATTCCACCAAGCCCAGGAGCTTTGTTCGATTTTAACAATTTTAACTGTTTCTCAACACCACTGACACTAATACTGAGTTTAGTCATCTTTTCAGGGGCATGAGGGTTAAATCGTGGCAATTTTCCTGGGTTTCCCTTTGTAAAGGAACATTTGAAAACAGAGTTAAGGATTTCAGCTTATGCTTTGCTATCCTCAGTTCCAGTTCATCTTATTTGTCAGGAACAAGGCACTAACTTAGGTACCACTAACAGCCGTTACATATGACTAGAATTTCTTTGGATTTTGTGAAAGATCATTTGACAGTATTCTGCTATGGTAGTCACTGAAGGTTTCACACAGTGCACTCTTGACAGTCAAATGAGTTTCATTCAGCATTTATCTACCGTAAGGCCAATGCTTTGTTTTACACCTGTTATGCAGTAATTAGTGTTCCCCTAGAAGTTTCTGCAAAATGACTGTTTACCATAGAGGGTCACTCCCATTATGAACTGTTCAGTGCATGGTCAACAATTCTCTTAACCCTGCTGTTCTGTTCGGGTCTATATGACCCGAAACGAATATGAACGTTATTTTACATTATGTAAATACCAATATATATTTATGAAACTTTGTGACTTTGTCTGAAAATGGATGAGCAGCATGTGTTTTAAAAGGTTTTAAAAAAGTTTAAGAAGTTTGGGCTTCAACTGTAATAGTTGCATATGTAATGTTCGGGTCATAATGACCCGACACAAATATGTTTAGTGTAACTCGTATTTATTTCTAAAATCTGGAAATGGCGAAAATTATTTTTGTTGTGTTGTGTGGGAATAGTGACTGCATCATTCCAACTTACTCTCAACAATCACCTAAAGCTCCATGCGTTCACAACAATGGGCTTGTTTGTTGCTTTCCCCAGGAAATAATAATTGGCAGTTCTCAATAATTGGAATGCTTTGTTTCTGCCCAGTTTGACTTGTGACACCATGGCGATGAGACCATTGAATGATCGTGAGTTGGAAGAAATAGTAAATGCCTCACCAGATGAAGGATCACTTTCTGAGTTTGAAGATCACATCAGCAATGCATCTGAAAGCGAGTGTTCCGATGACAGTTACGACAGTCCACAGCCCATACAAAATAGTGTAGAGACTTTTCTTTCTAAAAATGGGAATATAGAATGGCAGTTGCATCCACCAGCACAACATGGTCGCCTACCAGCTTCGAACATCATCAAGAGTACCCCAGGAGTTACCAGGTATGCAGTCAGCAGAATATCTGATGTAAAATGTTCATTTGAAGCAGTATTTCACACAGCGCTTCAAAATGAAATAATAGAGATGACAAATATTGAAGGGCAGCGAGTTTATGGTGAACAGTGGACAGATATTGATGGTTCTGTTTTCCATGCATACTTAGGACTCTTACTCCTAGCGGGTGTATATCGATCTCATGGGGAGTCTACAAAAAGTTTGTGGGATAAAGATACTGGGCGAAACATATTTCGAGCAACCATGTCTCATGAAACATTCTGTAAGATATCACGTGTCCTGCGATTTGACAAGAAATCTACTAGAGAGGAAAGACGACGTACTGACAAACTTGCCGCAATTCGTAGTATTTGGGAGAAGTGGGTAGAGGTCCTTCCTAAACTGTATAATCCAGGAGAAAATGTTACTGTTGACGAGCAGTTAGTAGCATTTAGAGGTCGCTGTCCATTCAAGCAGTATATCCCAAGTAAACCGGCAAAATATGGGATCAAAATATGGACCATGTGTGACAGCAAAACTTCATACGTACTGAAAGCCCAAATTTATACAGGAAAGGTGAGTGGAGCGGCACCAGAAAGAAATCAGGGAATGAGGGTGGTATCTGATCTCACTTCTGAGTTACGTGGTCAGAATATCACGTGTGACAACTTTTTTACGTCGTACAATTTGGGGCAGCTGCTTCTGAAAAGGAAATTGACTATGTTGGGAACTATACGGAAAAATAAGCCGGAGCTTCCACACAAAATGACCAACAAGGAGGTACACAGCTCTTCATTTTACTTCACAAATGACACTACTGTGGTTAATTATATTCCTAAGAGACACAAGAATGTTGTACTTATGAGCACTCTCCACCATGATGCGGAAATCAGTGACAGGGCTGATAAGAAGCCAAAAATGATTTTGGACTATAATTCAACCAAAGGTGCTGTAGACACGCTTGATCAGTTATTAGGTACATATACATGCAAACGAAAAAGTAATAGGTGGCCAATGATAGTTTTCTACAATATTCTTGATGTTTCTGCTTATAATGCATACGTTTTGTGGATTTCGGTTGACCCTAATTGGAATGCAAGCAAATTGACTAGAAGGAGAATATTCTTGGAGGAACTTGGAAAGTCACTGATAAAAGAACATATTGCATCAAGAACGCATTTCCCAAGAACAGAAGATTCTTTGAGAATGGTCACAAGCATCCAAAACCCGAATGATGTGGGTGGTGTGTCAGAATCGGTAACAACAAGAAAATCTACAAAACGTGCACGCTGTAAGTTCTGTCCATCAAGTAATGACAATAAAACAAACATGGTGTGTGGAAAATGTAGTAAACATATTTGCAAGAAACATGTAACCTACTTGTGTCCACAGTGCAAGCAGTAAGAAAAGAACTGTAGTATTTTATAAGATGATTGTATTGAAAATTCTGTTGTTTCAAATTTATGTGAATACTTGTGCCTAAACTACAATCAGTAAGAAGAGAGGATTCTAAAGTTGTAGTGCTTTCTATGTTGGAATGTAATAAAAAAACTGTAGTGTGTTCTGTACTGTAGTGTGCTCTAAGATGAATATCTGTAATGACAACTGTCTGTTGTTAGAAAATGTCAATACTTACGTCTAAACTGTCAACAATAAGAATAGAAGTATGGAAAAACTGTAGTGCTTTCTAAGTTGAATGCCTGTAATGGAAACTGTCTGTTGTTTCAAATTTATGTGCATATTTAAATGAAAAATATCCCTCAATAAAGTTGTATGCATTGTTATTATTATTATTATTACCATTATTATTATTATTATTATTATTATTATTATTACTAACAAGGTACTGGAATAGAACAACAATGTCGATAGCTAAAACTGTACCAAAATTTATGTTTCTAAAGCATTTTGATATGTCGGGTCATATTGACCCGAACAGTATATATGTCAAGTAAAAGTGAACAGAACAGCAGGGTTAATCTTGGGCCATCGTTGCTCTACATGCTCCTGTCCTGTGCTGAAAGTTTAAAGTTCCTCATCGAGTTAGGACATGGGGGTATATATAGTTCACTGAACATATATATGTATCTTTCTGCCTTTTCTAGTTGAAAGAGGTCAGATCTATTTGTTGCCATTAGATACAGTATACACTGAAGAAAGAGCCAAAGAAATTGGTACACCAGCCCAATATTGTGTAGGACCCCCATGAACACACTGAAGTTGCGCAACGTGATGTGGCATGGGCTCGACTAATGTCTGGAATAGTGCTGAAGGGAATTGACACCATGAATCCTGCAGGGCTGTCCATAAATCCATAAGAGTACGATGTGGTGGAGATCTCCTGTGAACAGCACGTCACAAGGCATCCCAGATATGCTCAATAATGTTCATGTGTGGGGAGTTTGATGGCCAGCGGAAGTGTTCAAACTCAGAAGTGTGTTCCTGGAGCTACTCTGTAGCAATTCTGGACATGTGGAGTGTCTGATTTTTCTGCTGGAATTGACGAAGTCTGTCAGAATGCACAGTGGACATGAATGGATGCAGGTGATCAGACAGGATGCTTTCGTATGTATCACCTGTCAAGAGTCATACAGTCCTCTGCTGACATGCAGGGTCCATGGATTCATGAGGTTGTCTCCGTACCCATACACATCCATCCACTCAATGCAATTTGAAATGAGACTTGTCCAAACAGGCAACATGTTTCCAATCACCAGCAGTCCAATATCAATGTTGACTCACCCAGGCAAGGTGTAAAACTGTGTCGTGCAGTCGTCAAGGGTACAGAAGTGGGCCTTTGGCTCAGAAAGACCATATTGATGATGTTTCGTTGAATGGTTCACACAGTGACACTTGTTAATGGCCCAGCTTTGGAATCTGCAGCAATTTGTGGAATGGTTGTACTTTGTCATGTTGAACAATTATCTTCAGTCATCATTGGTCCCATTCTTACAGGATCTCTTTCCAGCAGCAGCCGATGTTGGAGATTTGATGTTTTACCAGATTCCTGATATTCTCAGTTCATTTGTGAAGTGGTAGTCAGGAAAATCCCCACTTCATTGCTACATCGGAGATGCTGTATCCTGTCGGTCATGCTCAAACTCACGTAAATCTTGATAACCTGCCATTGTAGCAACAATACCCGATCTAACAACTGCGTTGACACTTGTCTTATATAGGTGTTGCCAACAGCAGCATTTTCTGCCTGTTTACTTATCTCTGTATTTGAATGCACATGCCTACACTAGTTTATTGAGTATATTTCCATCATGAGTGGGATTCCAACGCATCTGTTATAGGTAGTTTTCAGAGAAGGCATTTAGTAATATTTCACAGCATGTCTTACCATGCCGACCACTAACAAAATCTGTAATTTTCCCATATGATAGTTGGATGATAATGTCTCCATGATGATTACAATAACTTAAAGATCTTTACATGAAATATATTTTGATGCCAGTGGAATCATTCTGCAGTCAATTTCAAATGCCGGATTTCTAAATTTTCTTGGTAGTGCTTCAGAAAAAGAATGTGTCTTTCCTCCAGGGATTCCCAATTTCAGGTTGTCATTCTTGGATTCTTCTAGCAAATTGTAACATTTCTGCACTAGTTTCTCGTATAAGATTTTTTCAGTGTTTCTAGCAATTCTCTTCCTTTCCCTTTTTATACCCGTATACTGTAGAGTTTAAGCATAAAGTTTGAAACAATAGGTGGGCAGCATAAAATTATTTTGATTTATGATGTTGTATTCATGTTGAAAATGTTTTGCTGCAAATAAATCAGTGTTACTATGTATGCTTAATATACTTACATTTTTTTGTGTTTGTTGACCACTCAGTTACCTTGTTTCCTTCCATTATTTGAAATCCAGGCTAATTTTAGCCTTGAAAGCACAGGAATCTGGTACTCTTATTGTTGAGGTTAAAAACAGTTCTCTCTCTCCCATTTTTTATATGTTTTTAGTCAGCTGCATTTGTCGTTTTTTGCTAACTGTGAATAATTTTAAAATACAATTTCATCTTCAGGCACATAACGTAGTAATCAGAGTGGGTATGTAAGAAGTGTCTTGAGATAGAATAACCTGCTAAGGCTAAACTGCCTCTGTCATGACTGTTAACCATTTTTATTAATCACTTCCTCGTAATTCGTTGTCCAAACAATTTTTAATATTTTATGTTGAGTTCTGTGTTGTTCTGATGGCAGTAAAAGAGAATTAGCTAAGAATATAGATAAAGTGTACAAAGTTATGCAGACCATAATGTTGTTCTTTTCTGGAAAAACAGTGAGATGGCAGTCTTTCAAATGGAGGTCATTGCATGGAAGGCGAAAGTGTAAACTACACTGCTAGCCATTAAAATTGCAACAGAATGAAGGCAGCGTGCAGCTTACTTTAAATCATATTGAAGTGTCCAACATGTTAGGGTATGCACATGATAATTGGCTGCAACTCGGATCAGAGTATGCACAGCTTCTTCCTGCAAATAATGAGCATTTCAACTCAGCTTTTGGATGTGTTTCCGGTGGCTGAACAAACCAATCGCACTGAATGGTAGGAGGCGGCCAGGGCTGTAACTTTAGGAGCCTTCTTGCATGTCACTTGCCCCTTTTGTGTTTGCAGCATTCTCCTTCAAATAAGTTGACAGTGGCGGATGTAGGGCTCTTTCACAGTAAGCGGCCCACAACCCATTCCCCCAAGTTTGTCAAGTTTGTATGTTTTATGCCAGTAGTATTCGTGGTGAGTTTTACCTGGTCCTCAAAGCACCTGAGAGGGGCTCCATGAGGTCTACTGCCAGAGCAGAGTTTGCTATGAAGGATTTGGCGGGGAAGCCTTTCATCAATCGTGCAACGAACATGGCTTAACCACCTCATTTGATGAGGAACAATGGTTGCCCCTCAGTGCTGTTTTGAAGGTCCTCTCACTTAGTGTTCAAGATCTACCAGTTCTTTTTTTTCTTTTTTTTTACCGAAGCTCTCAAGTTTCTTGATTTCAAGGTGATAAAGTGTCAAAGTTTCACAGCAATTATAGAGTATAGAAATGACAACAGTTCTGTGCACCATGAATTGTGTGTGCAGCTTTAGGTCTTTATCCATGAAGACTGTGTATTAACCACCCAAAAGCTGCATGGGCAGCCCCAATTCTGTTATCAACATCTTGTTCACAGGTGAACTGTTTAGACAAACTGCTTCTGAGATGTGAAAAGTGCTCAACCAGCTCCAATGTTGTATGTAGGATAGAGATATTGAACTCAGGTAGAGCTAATCCTGGGCCAGGTTGTGTAAATGCCTTCATTTTTCCCACAATGATGGTAAGACCAAAGCGAACGTATGCAGGTTCAAAGCAGCTGACAGACTGTTCTAACTCTGCCAACTCTGCCAGTGTTAGAACTGGAGATGCAGTGCAAATGATTAGCATTTAAGTATAACTGCAGTAAATAGCTAGGAATAATGCTATCTGTATTATGTATTTAAAGAAATAATACATAACAGGATTCTCATTCAGAAATTACATTTGAATGTTCATTTTTGTAAGAATATGACATTATGCCTTGTCAAAAAGGAGAAATTTGGTGGAATTAGACACCAGTAGGACCTTAGCCAATCAAGATACCAGTTTATCGTTCTATGATATTGTTGGACGGGATTTCATGTGTCATGCAGATATGGAATTGGTGTATTCAAGAGGGCAATACTCAGTGCAGGATTTAAACAGCCTCACATGACTATTAGAGGAAAATCTCATATAAAGATGTGAAACAAATACTAACAAAGAGATAGAGGGGCTGGCCAGTACTTACCTCAGCTCAGTACAGCCGATAGATACACACAAAACAGAACTGAAAATTTACATTCCTAGCTTTTGCAACAAATGTTCCTTCATCGGGGAGGGGAGAGGGGAAAGAAAGGGAAGAAGGGAAAGGAGATTCAGTTACTCACAACCCAGGTTATGAAGCAACAGGGAAAGGAAAATAGGGAGGGTAGCAAGGATGGAGGCATGGTTGTCAGAGGGAAGCCAAAGATATTCTACTGTAAGTACTGTGCCAGCTTCAAACCAAAGAGGATGCATACAGAAGTAAAGAGGTATATAGTATAAAGATAAACACAACTATGTAGGATGAAAAGATGCGTGAATGGCTAAAGAGGAAAGGGAAAGAGGATAAGACTGAAGAGTAAATGGGTGTGAGGTTGTTTAACGTAGGTTCGGTCCAGGGGGATGGCGGGATGAAAGGATGTGTTGGAGTGCAAGTTCCCATCTCCGCAGTTCAGAGGGACTGGTGTTGGGTGGAAGAAGCCAAATGGCACATACGGTGTAGCAGGTTCCTAGATCCCTAGAATTATGCTGGAGGGCATGCTCCGCTACTGGGTATTGGGCATCTCCTAGGCGGACAGTTCGTCTGTGTCCGTTCATGCGCTCAGCCAGTTTAGTTGTTGTCATGCTGATGTAAAAGGCTGTGCAGTGCAGGCATGTCAGTTGATAAATGACATGTGTAGTTTCACACGTGGCCCTGCCTTGAATTGCGTATGTTTTACCAGTAGCGGGGCTGGAGTAGGTGGTTGTGGGGGGATGCATGGGGCAGGTTTTGCAGCGGGGTCGGTTACAGGGGTAGGAACCGCTAGGTAGAGAAGGTAGTCTGGGAATATTGTAGGGTTTAACAAGGATGTTACGGAGGTTAGGGGGGTGACGAAAGGCAACTCTGGGTGGTGTGGGGAGAATTTTGTCAAGGGATGATCTCATTTCAGGGGTTGACTTGAGAAAGTCATATCCCTGGCGGAGTAATTTGTTGATGTTTTCGAGGCCAGTATATTATTGGGTGACAAGGGGGATGCTTCTGTGTGGTCTGGGGGTAGGAACATTGTTGTTGGACGGGGAGGAATGTATTGCTCGGGAAATCTGTTTGTTGACAAGGTCTGCAGGATAGTTGCGGGAGAGGAAAGCACTCACCCTCTCCCTCACATGACTATTACCTAGACGACAGACATGTTTGCTTGACCATGCAAGATCATAAAGCTGTGTCTTTTTACCTTGAGACAAGAAATGGGCTAGTCTGTTGCAAGACCCTGACGGTGGCCATCCAATGACAACACTGGGCACAGGAATTGTACCATATCACCTTTCCAGAAGAGTTCCAGTTTTGTATACTGCATCACCACAGACTTAACCGTGTGTAGAGACTTGGAGGAGAATGAATGTTGCCAAATTGCATTTTTCATTGCCATGTGAGCTCAGCATGTGTTGTGATGATATGAGGTGCCATTGGGACACAACATGACCATATTTGGTTTGCATAGCCAGTAATTTTGTCAGCAGGTGTTACATTTCTCAGGCATGAAGGCTGGTAGCTGCACCCCCATCTCTCAGGTCTCTGTGATGTTACCTTTCGACAAGATAGTGCAAGACCAAACATTGCCCACATTGTCCTGACCTAACTCAATATGGAGGATGTATGAAATGTGGCACTTTGTATACCTCCAATCTACCTACATAGGTAATCACATGTTCTTCCTACTATATTGTTGACTCTTCATAAGCAAACTTCCATTATTTGCTATTGTCTTTGGTTTAACTGTTTTAATAGTTAGCACTATAAATTGGTGGCAAAGAGACCGGTAAGGCATAAAGCAGGATCGAAGCAGAGTTTAAAAAAGGGGTTGACAAGGATATGATTTGAAGTTATGAAAGCAAAAATGCCAGTAATGATCATATTGAATTATTAAAGAAGAAACTACAGGAAAGCAAAAGTTGGATGGTATACTTGGATTTGAGTGCAGCTCCTTGTAATCATAACTACTGTGTCTTAGTAGTCTGCCATTGTTGTTACCAGTGTGGATGTTAGCCACACTATCTTTGGCATTAGAAACTTTAACGTATTGTAATTTAGTGGAAATGATACATATTTTTTAAATATGTTTTATTATTATATACATCTGGTTCGAGAACTACCTTATACACTTACGTGACAGAACATTATTTAGATACCTTAATGTCATAGTGACATAATATCTCAATTAGGTGAATACCAGTAAACCCCTCCCCCACTCTGATTCCTTAAAGAATCAAACTCTCATAAAAAAAAACATTTAAAACGTCTGATTAGAAGAAAAAATCAAACAGTGGAAAGTCCATGTTGGGATATCAACATTTATAAAAGGAAGGGATGGATTGGTACTGAATGTGAAGATGAACTTTGATTTGCAGACACGCAACATAAAAAGATGGTAACACATTAAGCTTTCAGCCAAAGCCATCATCAGAAAAGAGAAGCACTCACACATATTCCCGCGAGCACATGCACCCCCCCCCCCTTCTCTCCCTCTCCGTCGCCCTCTCCGTCGCCCTCTCCGTCGCCCTCTCCGTCGCCCTCTCCGTCGCCCTCTCCGTCGCCCTCTCCGTCGCCCTCTCCGTCGCCCTCTCCGTCGCCCTCTCCGTCGCCCTCTCCGTCGCCCTCTCCGTCGCCCTCTCCGTCGCCCTCTCCGTCGCCCTCTCCGTCGCCCTCTCCGTCGCCCTCTCCGTCGCCCTCTCCGTCGCCCTCTCCGTCGCCCTCTCCGTCGCCCTCTCCGTCGCCCTCTCCGTCGCCCTCTCCGTCGCCCTCTCCGTCGCCCTCTCCGTCGCCCTCTCCGTCGCCCTCTCCGTCGCCCTCTCCGTCGCCCTCTCCGTCGCCCTCTCCGTCGCCCTCTCCGTCGCCCTCTCCGTCGCCCTCTCCGTCGCCCTCTCCGTCGCCCTCTCCGTCGCCCTCTCCGTCGCCCTCTCCGTCGCCCTCTCCGTCGCCCTCTCCGTCGCCCTCTCCGTCGCCCTCTCCGTCGCCCTCTCCGTCGCCCTCTCCGTCGCCCTCTCCGTCGCCCTCTCCGTCGCCCTCTCCGTCGCCCTCTCCGTCGCCCTCTCCGTCGCCCTCTCCGTCGCCCTCTCCGTCGCCCTCTCCGTCGCCCTCTCCGTCGCCCTCTCCGTCGCCCTCTCCGTCGCCCTCTCCGTCGCCCTCTCCGTCGCCCTCTCCGTCGCCCTCTCCGTCGCCCTCTCCGTCGCCCTCTCCGTCGCCCTCTCCGTCGCCCTCTCCGTCGCCCTCTCCGTCGCCCTCTCCGTCGCCCTCTGTCATTTGCTGTCTGACAGAATAATTACAATGTCATTGGCGAACTTCAAAGTTTTTATTTCTTCTCCTACTCCAAATTTTTCTTTTGTTTCCTTTACTGTTTGCTCAATATACAGATTGCATAACATTGGGGATAAGCTACAACCGTGTCTCACTCCCTTCCCAGCCACTGCTTCCCTTTCGTATCCCTCTACTCTTTTAACTGCCATCTGGTTTCTGTACAAATTGTAAATTGCCTTTCGCTCCTTGTATTTTACCCCTGCCACCTTCAGAATTTGAAAAAGAGGTTTCCAATCAACATTGTCAAAAGCTTTCTCTAAGTCTACAAATGCTAGGAATGTAGGTTTGCCTTTCCTTAATCTATTTTCTAAGATAAGTCGTAGGGTTAGTATTGCCTCACATGTTTGAACATTTCTACGGAATCCAAACTGATCTTCCCCGAGGTCGGCTTCTACCAGTTTTTCCATTCGTCTGTAAAGAATTCGCGTTAGTATTTTGCAGCTGTGACTTATTAAACTGATAGTTCGGTAATTTTCACATGTGTCAACATGGTATTACATGGTAGTAATTTTTAAAAAGTGTAGTAGAGGATTGTTACATAAATTGTCAAAGATTTGTAATGGACTTAGTTGCTTCTGGAGTGTTTTAGCTGCTGCTTGATGTGATATGGCTTGCAGGTGGAACACTAGTTGATGTGCTGACTCAGCGTACAACACCGCTACCACCAGACATAGTCTGTCGTGTGTTCTGGCAGACGTGCAAGGCTGTACAGCACATGCACAGTCAGCAGCCCCCTATTATTCACAGAGATCTCAAGGCAAGTGATGAACATAGTTTAAAAAAGTAGATTTCAGTTCTTTCATCCCTCCTGCCTCACCTGTACATGCAGTAATACAGCAATAAACTGTTTTGTTAGCAAAAAAGGAAGAGTTATTGTGAAGTCTATAATACTGAGTGTTCCATTTGTCTGATGATGCTTGTGCAGTGCAGTGCAGTAGATGCCGAGCATTGAGCACTCCATTGCCTGTGATCAGATGCCGTGTCACCCACCTACTGCTGCGGTACGACAGGACTACATTTAAAATATAAGAAAATAAATTTTGTACTTGCCCATGTCACACAAGGAGATGCTGGAACTGCATGCCATAATTTTTCACACATTTCTGCATCTGTTCAAGACATTATTAATCACACAACGTAATTCTCTCTGAGATATTGAATTAATTGATTTGGAGATATTATCCTTAAGTTCCTCTATTGTGTGAGGATTTGTTTGTACACTTTGTCCTTCAATGCACCCCACAAATAAAAATCTCATGGAGCTAAATCGGGACTTCTTCTAATCACATTTTCATCGAACACATTGTGAATTGCATGCAAAGAAACGTTAGCCATATGAGCCCTTCCTGATAGTGTTGGAAAAATGCGAAGCTTCGTTCTCTTCCACTCAGTTCATTAAAATAGGTCACAAAATGTTTTACACATATCTTTCACTTGTAACTAAGTCATTAAAAAAATTGGGCCTATTATTCTGTCATCACTAACTCTTTTACAATCATGAAGGGGTTCATCATGAAGCATAACAGGTCTGAGTTCAGGTGTTTTGGGAATTAACATACCCGTGTAAATGGAACCAAGTCTCGTCTGAAAACAGAGTGAGGTAAGGATCCATTTCACCATCATGCACTTGTTTTAAAACCCATTTGCAAAACTTAACCATCTGCACAGGATTGCCAGGTTGAAGTTCTTGTGCTACTGTTACTTTATAGGGCCTTAGCACCACTTTGTACAGGGGTGCTCAATATTTGTGTGTTTTCTGCAAAAGACTTCTAAGAGACTTTATAGGGGAATTTTCCAGGTGGTATGCAATGTCATCGAGACAAGCTTCTGTCAACACTGTACATAATTGTTTATGCTTCGTGTCCTGAACACTTCCCATTTCATGAAATTTATTCACTAATTTGTGAACTGCATCTTGACTTGGAACTCGATCTCCTGGAAACTTCTGTTCAAACAATCTCCTACCAGTACAAGTGGACTCTGTAACAAACTTGTGAAATTGAATAATTAGCTCTTGCCATTGTTGCATTCTCAAACTTCACTGTTACGCTTGTGATGCCTGTTTCTTGCTCGAATGACACTGGCCGAAAAGGCGCATGTATCTGTACAGCCTTCAGGCTAAAAAAAAAAAAATAGGGGCCATAATACAGCCCCGAAGGACTTATTCGACCAACAGGTGTGGCTTCCATGGCCAGCGTGCAATACCCCAAGCATGCAGTCATCAGATAAATGGAACAGCCTGTATTTTAATGAACGTGATCAACAGCTGATCAGAATAATTTCCACATTTCCCTTTCATTAAACAATGTTTTTTTTTCCTTTCGTGGGAATGTTTAGAACTGAAGATAGGACAATTAATCACTCTTTCATTAAAATACTGTGCTTTATTTGGTATTGCTTGAATATTAAATTCTTTCTTACATAATTATAAAGAACACTGGAAAATTCAGAATGCTGTAAATACAACCATTGTGTACAAAGGAACTCATGAATAACTAATAAGGTATGCCAAAGAGAGTGCTTCCATAAAGCTTTTAAAAATTAATAAATGAAGAAAATAATTGTGCACTTGTGATATTATTTTATAAAGAACTACTTATTTAAAATCTTGAACACGGCAACAGTCAGCAGCTATAGAATTATGGATGCAATGGGAATCATACAGCCAACAAGCTGCACATCAAAAGTTTATTCAAACTTTCAACTAGGTTTCAACGGTTATAAACCCGTCTTCATCAGAAGAAGTAACAACTCCTAGAAATAGGATATATTACAATCAGTACATGGAAGTCATATGTGCAAAAAAATGAAACATCTAAAATAAACTTAAGTTTTACATATTGAGTGACAAGAGAAACACTTAGTCAACAGTAAAATGATCCATATAAATGCTATGGTATCCATAAGGCATAGTCAGCAATAAAAATTATCGATGTAAAATATAAAGGAGATGTCCATCAGACAGACAACTAACAGGATGGAAGGGACAAGCCAGCAGGAAACTTATGCCTAGATGGGACTGACATAAGAATGGTGCCAGCCAGAAAAGACACGTGACATGTCAATAAAATTACATTGCAATAACATTACAGAAACAGTAACATAACAAGAATTACAAAAAACATATAAACTTCATTTGCATACGTTTATTGGCATTTTACTAATTTTTATTATGTTACTGTTTCTGTAATGTTATTTTAATGTAATTTTATTAACAAGTCAGGTGTCCTTTGTGGTTGTCACCACTTCTTATGTGAGCAACATCTCTGCATAAATTTCCTATTGGCTTGTCCCTTCTGTCTTGTTAGTTGTTTGTTTATATGTTCAATGAACATCTCCCTTAGATTTTACTTGGATCATTTTTACTGTTGAGTATACCTTATGTCTATGCCATAGCATTTAAAGGAATCATTTTACTGTTAACTAAGCATTATGACTTTGTTTCTCTTTTCACTCAATATGTAACATTTAAGTTTAATTTAGACATTTAATTTTGCTGCAAGTATGACTTCAATGTACTGGTTGCAATATATTCTGTTTTTACATGGTATTACTTGTTGTGATGAAGATGGGTTTATATTTGTCAAAATCTAGGTAAAGGTTTGAATAAACTTTGATGTGAAACAGGTTGGCTATATGATTCCCATTGTATCCAACAACTTTTTTGTTGAATAGTATTTTCTCTGCAGTATTTCTCAGCTTATTAAAACTCTTTGATGGTGCCTTAAATGGATTAACACTGTTTCATATGTCATGTTAATTCTACTAACATGAACTGTTGTTCACTGTAAGTGTATATTTGAATCTGAATGGAGGCAGTATTTGAGGCCTGATGACTCAGTACTGTGAGCACAGTGAAAATCATTACTCATGGCAGCTTAATATGATAACTGAAACACTATCAAAATAGCATTCAAAAGATCAAAGGAAAAACCTAGCTGGATATCCAGTAGCAATTAGACCATTGTACTCACTTCTTGAATATTTAGTCAAGCAATCCAAAACTGTGTGACGCATCTGAGAGTGAAATTTAAAAAGTTACACTGAGCGTTGGACTATTGCACTGGATTCTCCCTCTGAAATTAAGTTAGTAATGGGGTAACATGGGGAATAACAGGCCACATTGTATTGTAAATTAAGAGATTGAAAAGAAAGCAACACTTCATACAAACAGGTACATCTGAATTCAAGGGAAGTATAAAGCTAAAATAAAGGTAATGGGTTCTCGTTCAGAAAGTATACTGTACTTTGATCCGATTACATGTTTGACTGCACAGATTCATCTGTGCACACAAGGTTAAAATGAAGCACTTTATGCTTTACTGTTCTATCACGTAGGAATTGACACACAACAGCAAATGGGGAGAAAATAATTTTTAACTGAAATAACTAGATAATTTCTGGAAACAATGTAATCTGCTAAAGACAAAAAGTACAAGTAGAAACCTGCGAAACTAAGTAGTTACATATCTATAAGGAATTATGGTATATTTATTTTAAAATATTGTCTATTCAAGATGTTGATAACTTAAAGATTTGTAATATTTCTCAAAATAGATAGAAAACCTACTGATTGGCGAGGATGGCATGATCAAACTGTGTGACTTTGGCAGTGCAACTACTGTATCATATCATCCAGATCCTTCCTGGTCAGCTAACCAGAGATCACTTTTAGAGGAAGAGGTAAGAGTGCTGTAAAATCAGCTAACCTATCAAGTGTGCTAATAAAACTGCATAAGGGACATTATAGTGTTTGAAAGATCAGCTTTAGATATTAACTGAAAAAGTGCAGCTCTAAATTTTATTTTGAAAATGTGTTAGTAGTAGTAGTAGCAGCAGCACAGCTAGAAGTGGTGTGAAAGCTAGTGCTGTTTTCTGCTTTGTGTGTTCCTTTGTGCAAAACTGGAATAGGTTCAGGAAATTTCTGGTTTTGGAGCTTCTGAAAACGTCCTGTCAGAAGGATGTTTATTGTTCAGCTGTATAGCTGTGACTTTAAAATCATCTAGGTACTAGCAAGTGATTTATTTGTACATAAAAATTCCCTCCATGTTTCACACACTGGGCTGCATTTGAGGTTTTTACTGATGTATTTTAGTTCTTATATCTGAATTTTGATGTTTATCCATTATTCTATTCATAAGTTTTGTGGCATCCTTGAGGCCAAAAATAATTAATATGGGAGTGGATTTCCCATTACTACAACCCAAAGACCGTGTCCTGGTGCTACTTTGTGTGCTGAGTCTTCCTCAGTGTGCTCTGCCAATAACATTGACCTACTTTATTATAAATACAAAAGAAATGTTTGGGTAAAATAAGATAATTCATATGCAGCTGTTCATGGTATTGCAGAATTGTGCCATTAGTAGAATATTATGATGCATGTCTCAAACATTCAGCATTTACTGTGCTGTAAGAGTGTATCTTTCTCCCTTTATTAAAGTTCCTCTAAAGTTGGAAGCCACTTGAGGTTCTGTAGTATTACATATTTTTAAAGAGAAATAATAAATCCTTTTCATTTGAAACACACAATTGTATTAGGACCTACTAGGTCCATTGAAGTCATTAAATTCCCAAATATTTTAGATGCTTGCAGAAGTGCTCTCTCCCATAAAACTATCACTTAACTGAGGAAAAAGTATATAAGAAAATACTATTAATGTAGAAATATTTGTAATAAATCAACATGTAGTGTGTTAGGTCACATGTTAAGCAATAATGTGGGAGATACACAGATTAAAAAACTATTTATGTCATAAAATACGAACAGTCCATTCTTTACAGACATGAGAGAAAGACTCTCTGTTCTAATTAAGAGCTGACAATCAAAGTTTCCCATTCCCCTAACCTTCTTTCTTGGGATAATTATTCTGTTCACCAATAGAGCTGTAGCTGTTAAGTCTCTTACTGCTAGCAATGCTGTCATTACAACAAGATAGGAACACTTAAATAAATCATGTTTTATTTCATAATTGCCAGTTGAAACGATATAAAATGTAGATTGGCAATGGCAAGGAAAGCATTTCTGAAGAAGAGAAATTTGTTAACATCGAGTACAGATTTTAGTGTCAGAAAGTCATTTCTGAAATTATTTGTGTGGAGTGTAGCCATGTATGGAAGTGAAACATGGATGGTAACTAGTTTAGACAAGAAGAGAATAGAAGCTTTCGAAATGTGGTGCTACAGAAGAATGCTGAAGATTATATGGGTAGATAATGTAACTAATGAGAAGGTACTGAATAGAGTTGGGGAGAAGAGGAGTTTGTGGCACAACTTGACTAGAAGAAGGGACCGGTTGGTAGGACATGTTCTAAGACATCAAGGGATCACAAATTTAGTATTGGATGGCAGTGTGGAGGGTAAAAATCATAGAGGGAGACCAAGAGATGAATACACTAAGCAGACTCAGAAGGATGTAGGTTTCAGTAGTTACTTGGAGATGAAGAAGCTTGCGCAGGATAGAGTAGCGTGGAGGGCTGCAGCAAACCAGTCTCTGGACTGAAGACGACAACACAACAACCCAATTGTTAGTTAGCGTAATAAACTTGGCTTTGTCTAAGGATTCTTCCCTAAGATCTTTAATGTGCATCCCAATTAAAGAGCAGTTTCTCCACCATTACAGTTCGCAGCTCATGGTGTCGTGGCTGACATTGCTGCCTGTGGATTACAGGTTCCCGGGTTTGATTCCCGGCCGGGTTGATCATATAAAATTAATTGTTGGTGAGGTGGGTGCCAGGTTGAGATTCATTGGGAGAGTCCTTAAAAAATGTAGTCCATCAACACTCGTTCGAGCTATACTTGAGTATTGCTCATCAGTGTGGGATCCACACCAGGTCGGGTTGACAGAGGAGATAGAGAAGATCAAAAGAAGAGCGGTGCTTTTCGTCACAGGGTTATTTGGTAAGCGTGATAGCGTTATGGAGATGTTAACCAAACTCAAGTGGCAGACACTGCAAGAGAGGCACTCTGCATCGCGGTGCAGCTTGCTGTCCAGGTTTTGAGAGGGTGCATTTCTGGATGAGGTATCGACTATATTGCTTCCCCTACTTATACCTCCCGAGGAGATCACGAATGTAAAATTAGAGAGATTCGAGCGCGCACGGAGGCTTTCCGGCAGTCGTTCTTCCCGCTAACCATATGCGACTGGAACAGGAAAGGGAGGTAGTGACAGTGGCACGTAAAGTGCCCTCCGCCACACACCGTTGGGTGGCTTGCGGAGTATAAATGTAGATGTAGATGTATGGTGGAGTGGTAGCAACATTGTGTGTCGAGGTTAGCAAGTGACTGTCAATCTTCGCAGCAAATATTGACACTCACTTGCTGATTGTATATGTATACAATAGCCGAAAACCCCCCCAGGGGGTCCACAACTCTTTTATGGATACGTGCGTAGCGAGCACGGGACCCCAAGCTAGTGTGGCCCTCCTTCCTTTCTGGGCTGCATACCTTCCTTTTCCACATCCTTCCTTGAAGGCAGCAGAGGATCAAGTAGGTAAAAAGATGAGGGCTAGTAAAAATCCTTGGGTAACAGAAGAAATATTGAATTTAATTGATGAAAGGAGAAAACATAAAAATACAGTAAATGAAGCAGGCAAAAAGGAATACAAACGTCTCAAAAATGAGATCGACAGGAAATGCAAAATGGCTAATCAGGGATGGCTAGAGGACAAATGTAAGGATGTAGAGGCTTATCTCACTAGGGTAAGATAGATACTGCCTACAGGAAAATTAAAGAGAGCTTTGGAGATAAGAGAACGACTTGTATGAATATCAAGAGCACAGATGGAAACCCAGTTCTAAGCAAAGAAGGGAAAGCAGAAAGGTGGAAGGAGTATATAGAGGGTCTATACAAGGGCGATGTACTTGAGGACAATATTATGGAAATGGAAGAGGATGTAGATGAAGATGAAATGGGAGATAAGATACTGCATGAAGAGTTTGACAGAGCACTGAAAGACCTGAGTAGAAACAAGGCCCCCAGAGTAGACAACATTCCATTGGAACTACTGACGGCCTTGGGAGAGCCAGTCATGACAAAACTCTACCATCTGGTGAGCAAGATGTATGAGACAGGCGAAATACCCTCAGACTTCATGAGGAATATAATAATTCCAATCCCAAAGAATGCAGGTGTTGACAGATGTGAAAATTACTGAACTATCAGTTTAATAAGTCACAGCTGCAAAATACTAACACTAATTCTTTACAGACGAATGGAAAAACTAGTAGAAGTCAACCTCCGGGAAGATCAGTTTGGATTCCGTAGAAACACTGGAACACGTGAGGCAATACTGACCTTACGACTTATCTTAGAAGAAAGATTAAGGAAAGGCAATCCTACGTTTCTAGCATTTGTAGACTTAGAGAAAGCTTTTGACAATGTTGACTGGAATATTCTCTTTCAAATTCTAAAGGGGGCAGGGGTAAAATACAGGGAGCGAAAGGCTGTTTACAATTTGTTCAGAAACCAGGTGGCAGTTACAAGAGTCGAGGGGCATGAAAGGGAAACAGTGGTTGGGAAGGGAGTGAGACAGGATTGTAGGCTCTCCCCGATGTTGTTCAATCTGTATATTGAGCAAGCAGTAAAGGAAACAAAAGAAAAATTCGGAGTAGGCATGAAAATCCATGGAGAAGAAATAAAAACTTTGAGGTTCGTCGATGACATTGTAATTCAGTCAGAGACAGCAAAGGACTTGGAAGAGCAGTTGAATGGAATGGACAATGTCTTGAAAGGAGGATATAAGATGAACATCAACAAAAGCAAAACAAGGATAATGGAATGTAGTCGAATTAAGTCGGGTGATGCTGAGGGAATTAGATGAGGAAATGAGACGCTTAAAGTAGTAAAGGAGTTTTGCTATTTGGGGAGTAAAATAACTGATGATAGTCGAAGTAGAGAGGATATAAAATGTAGACTGGCAATGGCAAGGAAAACGTTTCTGAAGAAGAGAAATTTGTTAACATCGAGTATAGATTTAAGTGCCAGGAAGTCATTTCTGAAAGTATTTGTATGGAGTGTAGCCATGTATGGAAGTGAAACATGGATGATAAATAGTTTGGACAAGAAGAGAATAGAAGCTTTTGAAATGTGGTGCTACAGAAGAATGCTGAAGGTTAGATGGGTAGATCACATAACTAATGAGGAAGTATTGAATAGGATTGGGGAGAAGAGAAGTTTGTGGCACAACTTGACCAGAAGAAGGGATCGGTTGGTAGGACATGTTCTGAGGCATCAAGGGATCACCAATTTAGTATTGGAGGGCAGCGTGGAGGGTAAAAATCGTAGAGGGAGACCAAGAGATGAATACACTAAGCAGATTCAGAAGGATGTAGGTTGCAGTAGGTACTGGGAGATGATGAAGCTTGCACAGGATAGATTAGCATGGAGAGCTGCATCAAACCAGTCTCAGGACTGAAGACCACAACAACAACAACGTGGTTTTGCAGAAGAATTGAATTTTGTTTTTATGGCCTCCGATGTATTATGTTCTTGCTTAGGAGTCAAGGGCTGTGTGGGGGAGGGGGAAATTGACTCTTACTGCTATCATATTCTCATATTGCACAAAAGTCTTGGTTGTTGACATCTGTACTGTATAAAAAGCTGAGGAAAAAAATTATGATGAGAGAATGGCATTGAATTCATTTAAAATATTTTTAGTTTCTGTTATGTAGATATGTGTTGTGGAATAATGCAGATAAAGTATCAGTTTGATCTGCAGAGTAGCTTTCATTTAATAGATTTATAAAGTAAATATATTGTAAGGCTCTTTCAAACAGATTAATTGTAATACCGTGCCTTCACAAAGTTGTTTGTTTTTTATTATTGCCAACAAATAGTTGAAGGTTTGTAAGAAGTAAATGACTTGCTCATAAATATAAATTCCGCATCAGTTCTGTTTGAAGATGATACTTCCGTTTTAATTGAGGATGACAATGCAGAAAAAATTCTGGGCTCCATCATAAGCACACTGGGATACCTTAGAAAACTGGTTCCATTTAAATGGGTTGAAACTGAACATTGCAAAAACCCATATGGTACATTTCAAAATAAAATATTCAAAATGTGTGCAACTTGAAATACAACATAAAAATCAACCTATGAAAGAAGTTGACACAGTCAAATTCCTGGGTCTAAATGTGGACGAGAACTTAGCTGGAATACACATATTGACTTCCTATCAAATAAACTAAGCAGTTTTGCATTTGCAATGCAAATACTAGCAAATTCCACTGACTTGAGTACACAAAAAATTTCTTATCATAATTATTTGGAATCTGTCACTAGATATGGGATAATTTTCTGTGGAAGTTCAAGTAGTGTATCTCAAATACTGAAACTGCTAAAAAAAATTATCTGATACATGTGAATCCTAACTGTTTCCTCAATATACATTTATGAAATTATAATCTTCCTACACAGCAGAAAAAAAAATACTTGAGGAGAATCATTTTAACCATACATATAACACAAGAAATAAAATAATTTTATTCTGCCCACGCACCAGTTGAAATTATATGCACAGACTCCACAGTATTCAATGACGACAATTTATAACAAGTTAATGGGCAAAAACATAATTAGTATGAAGCTAGAAATTTTAAAAACGTGGCTACGGCAGATTCTGTAGGAGAAATGCTACTATTCAATAGAAGAATTCATAGAGGATGAAATGATCATTTGAACAAGGGGTAATTGTTAGATTGTATTGTCTGTATGTATAACAAAATTGTATTATTATTATTATTATTATTATTATTATTTATGCTGTGTGTTGACATCAGCTGTTCTTTGTTTATGGTGAAATTTTACTTCAATTTGACTAGTCCTCTGCACCTGAATCAAATTATTTAGATTATGTACATTATGAGACAAATAAACAACAATTCATAATATGCTTTTGCTTTCTCAATGCATAGGAAATAAGGGGCTGAAATAAAATGATTGTATGTCTTGTGGAAATTATCCTTAAAAATAATCCCAAATCTGTGATAACTGGTGAAAATGGCATGAGAGTTCACATCCTGGATTAAGCATATGTGAAGCAACTGGCACCATAAGCACGCCAGAAGACAGAGGACTTTACATTTTACATGAAGAATTAGTTATAATGTCAGTGATGCATGTATTGAATGATGTCTAAAAACAAATACAAAAACAAATTTCGCAATGGTTTTTAACCATTTAAAACGAAATCAAACAGATTTTATGCAATGATTTGTTACTTGGACGAGACATGAGTCCACTACTTGTTGCCAGAAATTGAACGGCAATCAAAGCAGTAGGTGGAATTCAGTTGCACCTACCACGTAGGCTGTGGTCTGTGTTTCCTAGGGTATGAAAGGGAAGCATCTTATTTATTACCTTGCAAAAGTGTAACAAAATTTTTGGTGAATACAACCAAAATTTAGGATCACCTGGATGAAAAAAATGAGAGAGTGCCTTGATTGCAAATGAAAAAATCAGGGCCATAGAGAAAGTCAACAAAAGTGCTTTGACAGTATGAAATTTGATGGATTTAAATATGAGTTCTTTGAAAATTAATCCTTTCCCCACACCTAAAGAAGTAAAACAATTTCATTTTACTGAAGTTATGGTAGCTGTGAATGAATATTTGGTAGAACTTTCTGAATCACTTTTTTGGAATTTGGAAAATTTTGAATATTGATTAAAAAAGAGAGTTATGTCAAAGCATAGTTTTTAGTTAAATACACAGTATTTTGTTGCCAGACTGAAAAATTTTCATCTTGCCCTTGTATTTGTAAGGCAAGAAAATATAGATTTTGTAGAAATTCCTTGCAATTTACCCACCATTGATGACTTGAAGGTGTCATTTCATTAAAAATTAGATGCTTTTGTTTCCTTGCTGAGCTGGCCAGTCAGTTAATTGTTGAACTATTATATTTATGGGTATAAATTTTGTGTGTTTGCTGCTTGTCTTTGATTGTTTATTTAATTTTAATTAATATTAAATTATTTCCTTTCTGCAGATGGCCCGTTACACAACACCCATGTACAGGTCTCCAGAGATGGTAGACACTTGGAACAACTATCCTATTACACAGGCATCAGATGTCTGGGCACTAGGATGTATTTTGTACACCTTATGTTATATGAGACACCCATTTGAAGATTCAGCCAAACTGCGCATAATAAATGGCAATTATACAATTCCAAGTAGTGATGCAAAATATTCATGTTTCCATGAAATAATTAGTAAGTATGACTTTACAAGTCAAACATCAAATGAAGTCTGTAGTCAGTAGAGTATTGCAGATTAAAAATATTTTCCGTATTGCTGCTTTCATTCTTCAAAGCTTGTAGTATTAAAATTGAAAGTTTGTATAACTTTACAAAGTGTGTAATCCTAATAAACTGCTCACTTTTGATGTAAACAGTAAGAAGTTCTGGTTGGTATAAATATCTGTAAAAGAAAGACAATCCACTCTGACTTCAGACAGAGTTGAAAGCTGTAACTAATGAGAACTAAACATAGATGTTAGATATAACACAGCAGACAAACATATAGAGGATTTTGCAGTTTTCCATGGAGTGGCGAAATGGAGGTAGATGGAGGAGTGGGATTTAAATATATGTCCATATTTTTTTCACTGGAATCTATTGTACAAAGAGTAATTAGCATCAAATACAAAACAATTTTTCTTCTTACTAAATAACAGAGTACAATAGAAAGTACTTAGCTAAACTTAATATAAGTCTGAACCTGGTTCATGCATCAATAAAATAATGTATGTAGGCACTTACTGTGAGGAGGAGGGGGGGGGGGGGGGAGAGAGAATCAGCAAAAACAGTGTGATTTGACATAGATCTTGATGAAATTCTTGAAATCTGTCTCTTCACTATGCGTGCCAGTAAATAATACTGTGTCAGAAGGAAGATAGGGGTTAACACTCATTGCAGTGATGACATTGAAGTAGTTCAGACTGAACAAGGATAGGGAAAGAAATTGGCCACAGAAGTTATATCAGTAGTTTTGTGATGATGAATGAATGAATGAATGATGCTAGCAGTTTATAAATGTCTGTGTATATAGTGGTATACAGACATAAGTAAAGAAATGTATGCAGTGCCAGTGTGTAGGTACACACTGAATGTGTTTATTTTGCTCTTTGTCAAATCTGAAAGCATGCATTATATTGTGTAATTATATTAATAAATGCATGGATTCATTGCATTCGTACAGAAGTAAAGTTTTGAGGGGTAACTGTGACTCTCCAAGTACTAGATATGAGATTTTTCCACCAGAGCAACACAGACCAACCTTTTCTTCATTCCATTGCAGTACCTTATAGTACCTACGTGTTTTGATCCATCCCCCTAACATGGCTAATTTATGATTAACATAGTGAGTTAATAGATCAAAAATGCAGCCTCGTCAAAGGCCTCCCATGTTCCACTTTTAAGGGATGATATCTCACTTTTGTACAGTCCTTAAATGATGCTGTAATTGTGAGTCTTCAAGAGTCTCAGAAGCTTAAGAACTGCATGACGCTTAATGTCTAAAATGCGATGAGCTTGTCACTGTTCTTCTGTCTCTCTAGCTCATAAGACCACCTGATCATTCTGCACTAAAGTTCTGACACACCTGAGATTACTCTGAAGTTTAGTGGCCTTGAGCAACTTTCGCAGCTTGAGCTCTCTTAGAACCATGTGCAAAATCAGTCTTTTTGTTTGCGAGGCTTATCATAGGCTAACGTTTTTAAGTAGGGTTCTCGGGCTTACCGTCGGATTTTATTGCTATATCTCTCCTCAGAATCTCCAGTTTTGACAAGTGATATTGGAATTCAGTATCGTAAATCGCGCATGCAACAACATTGGATTTCCACTATCACGGAATGATCTATAAACACTAAGTCGCCGACCATCATCCAGTGTTGTATGCATCCCACTCTTGTACACCATATTTAAAAGTGTTGACAATGCTCAAAAAGATAAAACTTCCTAAAGTAGCCTGTGATTTTCCTCAGGGATCAAACTATTTCCATATCAAAATTCAGTTCAAAATCGGTTCATCTGGTATTGTCATGAAGACGTAACAGCTACTTTCGCATTTGGTAGTACTGCTATTAGTATGAAAGTATGGATTAAACACAATGAGAATTGAATAAGCATTGTATTGATAACAATGTTGAATTATATTACATAGATCAAACCAACCAATAAAAGCATTTTCACACATACACATATCTAAAAAGTTTTGCATCACCTCAGTTCTGAGAGTTCCAGAATCTGTACAGGAAATTGGAGTAGAGACCAACATAAACATCATTTCTGCCCTTTTTATTGTTCATCAAAACCACACATTACATGTTGTACCACCATACAGCAAGACCTTCAGAGGTGGGGGTCCAGATTGTGGTACCTCTAATACCCAGTAGCACATCCTGTTGTATGCCGGTATTCATCATGGCATACTATCCACAAGTTCATCAAGGCACTGTTGGCCCAGATTGTTCCACTCCTCAATGACAATTCGACATAGACCCCTCAGAGTGGTTGGTGGGTCACATTGTCCATAAACAGCCCTTTTCAACCTATCCCAGGCATGTTCGATAAGGTGTCTAAGGCGTTCAGCCTGACAAGGTTGCCTCCAAACACATCTCTGATGATTGTCTGGTTGAAGGCATATGCAACACTCATCAGTGAAGAGAACATGATGCCAATCCTGTGCAGTCCATTCAGCATGTTGTTGGGCCCATCTGTACTGCACTGCGTGGTGGCATGGTTGCAAAGATGGACCTCACCATGGACGTCAGGAGTGAAGTGGCACATCATGCAGCCGTAACAAGATGTCCTGTGGTTGCACAAAAAGCATTATTCAACATGGTGGTGTTGCTGTCAGGATTCCTCCGAGCAGGGTGTGCATAACCCGGGACAATGGGGAGATCTGGGAAAAACCTGGGAACTTTTTGTATCCGGTAGAAAACTGGGAAAAACCTGGGAATTTTTTCATTGTTTTAGTTCGCAGTTAAATTTTCATAATTTTGGCTGGTAAAAACCAATACTCTAACAAAGGATATTACTTTATCCCGCTACTGCAGAATAGTACTGCAGCAATAACATGTGAACGAGAGAAAACAACGAAAATAAAACTTCAGTTGCAAAGGAAATGCG
Organism: Schistocerca americana; assembly: GCF_021461395.2. Classification (NCBI taxonomy): domain Eukaryota; kingdom Metazoa; phylum Arthropoda; class Insecta; order Orthoptera; family Acrididae; genus Schistocerca; species Schistocerca americana. The sequence goes on along the minus strand of NC_060119.1, from coordinate 563,293,650 downwards.
ATACATACAACAACAAAACACAGTGCTCATACAAGCGTCTGCCAACAGCAAAATGTGTCAAAGGCTTTAGGAGGACTATGCAATGCTTCATAACAATAAATTGCCTTTGGTGAGTGTGACGTCACAACTCTTCACATCGAGGCCCACAAGAAAGACAGGCCACTGCGCGTACGTCACAAAGGTAGGCCTAAGTGCTCTTGCCCTTGCTCACTCAGCTCAGCAGACACCGCGTTTTAACACCATTAACTCGTAACTAGCTGTAAACGAGAATGGCATCTTCTACTGGAATCTGCTATTATGAAGTCTTACTGTTTATCAGACCTCGAACGATCATCCATAGACGTAGTAATAATTTGTTATGGCTGTACTGTGGTACAACAAAATTAAAATTGTGCCATTATGATTATCGGTTGCATGAGGCATCATATCAAGATGTAATTCTCATTAGTGTGTAAACACCTAACCTTGATTTAACAGGTTTAGAAATGCATTTTGTCTGCTGAGCTGAGCGAGCGAGCACGCGAACTCTGGCCTATCCTCCTGACGTACGCGCTGCGACCTGTATTTCTCATGGGCCTCATGTTTACATTAAATTCGTTTTAGCAGTTGCGAGTAGGCTCATTGGCATACACAGTTGAGTCGTGCATGAGTAGTACCTTTTCCCGCTTCTGGCTACAGAAGTGTGGCTGTTAGCTGTATAGGCAGTGGCAGCAAATTCATGTTCTTGAGGGGGGGAAAAACCATGTTTCACAAAGTGCCTAGCCTCCAGTGCATGTTGGTCTATCAATTATTCGTATAATTTTGAAACGCATCCCTCTTGATTTTTTAACTTTTTTTAACACATTCTAAGTTGATTTCTGAAAGAATCATAAGTTGATTTTTCAATACGTGCGTAGTGTACGTGATGTCTGCCAGAGGAATCCCGGTCGCATCTAGAAATAAACTTTGCTGGTGACAAAACAGGATGGAGCTATAAGAGCTGAGCGGAATAAAGCCAAACGTGTGAATGCCAATTGGTGTTTGTTAAGTGGTTGACTGCGTTTTCGAATGATGAGCTTTGTTATAATTACTAGCGAAATCCATAGATTCAGACTGCCAGAGTGGAAATAAATGACAAACAGGAATAACAGATAAGAAAAATTTCATATTATCTTCATGGTGTACCCAAGAAAACAAAATTTTGATAGAAATGTTTTGGCTAGATCACTACACTAGTAAGGGCCAGTTGTACAGTCCCCGGCTAGCATGGCACGAACACCTAATAATGCCTAACAGGAGAATAAACGCGGGATAACTAAACTGATGGTTATGGTAGAGTTAGTGAAGTTAACCAGAGAGTGAGTCTTGACAATGGCAGGAATAATTACAGAATTAGTGATGACAAGATTATTTGTTAGAATGAGGATGGAGAACAACACACAAGTTACAAATGAATATGAAGATTCCAAATTTATACAAACATTTGGTACTACTACTTTTCGATCTCGTGCTTGAGAAGCTGGAGCGTATGAATGAAATGTGAAACTTTTTCCTAACATAAAGCTTTTTGCTTTTAGCAGGCCTAATAGGCATTTGATATTGGTATTCTGTTGTGCTATAAAAATGACCATTTGTGCCAAAACAGTCTCGTTTGTTTGGTGTGTGTTACAATTGCTGCAATATTAGACAGGTCTTTTTCATTTCATAGGCAATAAAGAGTGCAGATTTTCTGAAAAGCTCTTTTTCTCCGGTTACAAATAACCCCATCCAGTTTTAATTCCGAGGTGTTTTTTTAAATAGAGCGGCAGGATGTCAATCCGGACAACGGGGAGCAGGAGAGTCACCACAGGACAGTTTTAATTTCCACTGTCATAAATATAGTTTGATGGCATCCATTACAAAATGTACATGTTTGAATTCCACAGAGTGAAATACAGTGATGTGCGATAGAAGAATGCCATGTGAAAAGGCGTGGCACTGCACTTCGGCACTCTGGAAACCAAATAACATGTCTTACATTTCCTCGAACATACATGTTTTATGTATCAGACTGTTCTGAAAGATGTGCACTAAAAAATGAATATTTTTTGAAAAGTCAGTTTTTTAAATTTTTGGTGTCCTATCTAAATGGTTGGTGTGTGTGTGTGTGTGGGGGGGGGGGGGGGTGTTGGAAATGTTGTAGATCTGAGGCAGATGCGCAGAGCAGTCAGAGTTGTAGTGGGGAGGTGGGTAGTCTCCCCGTCACTCATGTTTACATTTAGTGATTTTGCTGTTTCCTCTTCATTTACTGTTCTCATATCAAATGAAAACAAAAAAGTTTTCAGTGTCTAGGAGCTATCAAGAGAATTAAAATACATTCACATAATTACAGAGGTCTAAAATGTTATTAGTTTCAGATCTTTCTTTACTTCCACCTTTCTGACAGTCAAGCATTAATTGCCTTGCAGAACAATGAAGTTATTGTTGTTGGTCTGCTAAAGAAATTTGGCTTTCATTAATCTTTTCCACTGAGGCAGCCAATTTATTTGAAAGTGTTTAATTCCACACTATTGGCTAGTTTCAATTGTTCACTGCATTTCAAGTGCCTGTTTTCATCTTCTAGCACATATCACATTATGCCATAATAAAGAACCAAACATGAGATAATACAGTACTGGTGCTCCAAAAATATGTACGTCCCGAAAACCAAACCAAAGCTTAATGTCAGGTTGAGGCCTACTTCAGTGGGAATCTGGAAATGCCAATGTGCGCTATAAGCCAAATTATGCATTTTAGTATGGTTCATAAAATTCTGATGCTCTTGCAGTATCCTCTGATGTCTTATTTCTTTTTCTTCTTCTTCTTCTTCGCGGATGAATCACTTAGGACCACGTGTAATCAACATTTGTTGGCCTTCCTTTTCGCCCAGTATTCCTTCATAAACAACGAATGGACTAGCTTTCGTTGCGTAGACCATGTATGTCGGTTAGTTTTTCTCTCTTCTTCCTCAAAACCCCGTGTGTTTGTGATTTTTCTGATTTCATTTCTATCATGTAGATTTGGAGACCCCAATTCTCTCAGGTCTTTATCTGTCTGTTTGTACCAGTTCGGTCTTGTAGTTTTGTTCTTTAAAAATGTATGGATTTTGTGCGTTAACCTGTTTGAGTCCATTCTTTCTAAGTGCCCCATGAATTGGATTCTTCTCATGCGTATTGTGTTTGTTATTTTGGAGATATTTTTATATATTTCTGCATTGGGTTTTGGATAATGTACCCCATCTTTAGTTCTTGGTCCTAGGATTTTCCTCATTATTCTACATTCTTTCACTTCTAATTCCTCTTTTAGTGTTCTGTGTTGAAGGTTTAGTGTCTCAGATGCGTAGAGAGCTTCGGGTCTAATTGCTGTTGTGTAGTGTCGTATTTTGCAGTTCCACGAGAGACTCTTTTTGTTGTAAATGTTTTTTGTTAACTGAAACGCCGTCTCCATTTTCTGGACTCTTGATCTGACAGATTTCTTTTCATTACAATTTTCTGCAATCCATTCACCTAAATATTTAAATTCTTTTACTCGAGAGATGTAGTTATTACCAATTTTGAGATCAGAAGGTGCTTCTTTGACGTCAGTCATAAATTTTGTTTTTTCAAATGTAATTTGTAATCCTATTTTAGCTGCCTGTTCTTGTAATAATTCTAGCTGTTTCTGTGCATCGGTAATGTCTTGTGCGATCAGCGCCATGTCATCAGCAAATGCTAAACAGTGTAATTCTATGCCCTTATGTCTTGGTCCCAGTCTGTGTGCTGGTGCACCTGCTTTTTTCCATTCTCTAATAACTTTTTCAAGAGCACAATTGAAGAGCACTGGGGACAGTACATCCCCTTGTCGTACTCCTGTGTCTATTTAAAATTCTGTGCTCAATTCTCCCATAAATTTTACTTTGGATTTGGTCTCTGTGAGTGTTTCTTTTATGATGTTTGTTGTCTTTTGATCTAGTCCAAATTCTGCTAATACTTCAAAAAGGGATTCTCGGTCTATACTGTAATATGCTTTTTTAAAGTCGACAAACGTGATGACATAACTTTTGTTTGAAGTACTATGTAAATATTTCATTGAGTTTTTCAAGTTAAGGATTTGTTCTACGCAAGATCAACCTTTTCTGAACCCACCTTGGTATTCGCCTAGTTCTGAATCCAGCTGAGGTTCTGCGTGGTTTAGTAGAGCTTTAGACAGAATTTTGTATGTTACTCACAATAAAGAGATTCCACGATAGTTGTTGGCGTCTGTTTTACTTCCTTTTTTGTACAGAGGATGTATGATTGCAGTCTTCCAATCTGTGGGGATTTTTTCAGTTTTCCAGATTTCATGTATAATTTCTTTGAGTTTTGCAATAAGATTTTCTCCTGCATTTTTCCATAATTCTGCGATGATTTGGTCTTCTCCTGATGCTTTGTTATTTTTCAGTGACTGAATTATCTCTTTAATCTCTTATTAACTTGGTGGCTTTGAGTCTTGCTTTCGTTGTATACGATGGAACTCAAATTTTTCTGCAGGCTTTTCACAATTCAGTAATTTAGAAAAGTATTTTGCAAGAATTTCACAGTTTTCGGTGTTGGTATGAGCAATTTCCCCATGGTCATTTTTGAACTGGAGTGATGGAGGAGTACTTTGTTAATTTTTGTTTGAATACTCTGTAGAAATTTTGGGAATTGTTTTTCTTGAAATCATTTTCTATGTCTCGCAATTTTTTGTCTTCATGTTGTTTACGGACTGTTCGTATTGCTTTTGTGACTGTTTTCCTGGTATCTTTGAGATCTTCCAGGGTCTATTGATTTTTGTTGCACAACCAATTTTGCCATGCCTGTTGTCTGAGATTTATCAGTTGGTCACACTCATCTGTACACCATGGGTGTTTACGTGTTCTTGTTTGCGGTGCTACAGTTTCAGCTGCATTTAAAAGTCCTGCTTGCAGTTGTTGCCAATTTTGTGGTTTTAAATTTTGCGTTTCTTTTGTAAATTGTTCATTGCCATTTATCTTTTGTACATCATATTTACGGTGTGGAGATTTCTTAGTGAATTTTCTTTTTTCTGGAATGACATCTAGGGAGAATTTTGTTGGGTAATGGTCAGAATCTAGGTCTAGTCCATTAAGGACTTTAAGTTTCATGATTTCTGCTGTATTTACGCGGGAGATCATTACATGATCCAACTGATATTCACCTAGTAATGGATTAGGTGAGATCAAAGTTTTCGTTTCCGAGGCTCTTTTCTTGAAAAATGTTGATTTGAAAAATAGGTCATGGTTTTTGCAGATTTCAATGAGTCACATGCCATTCCGGTTGGTCTGTGTATGCCCTGACCATTTACCTACCCAATATCGATATTTCTTTTCTTTACCGATTTGTGCATTGAAATCGCCCATAAGGATTTTGATATGGTTGTTTCTTTTATGATATAATGTAAGATCTTTCAGGGTTTTACATGTACTAACACACAGTCTTCTGCGTTATCATAGCTGCGCACGTGTGGTGAAGTCTGTTATCTGGCGCTGTCTGGCAACTGCTGAAACGAACCTATTTCTAGCAAGTTACGGGAAAGTATTGCAAATGGTGATTTGAAAAGCGTTAAGCATAGTTTACACGACGACATTGGGTTGCGCCACTCGTTGCGTGGAATGAGTTGCACGCAAATGGTTTCATATATGACTATAGACACGGCAACACAAGTATACGCTTCAGTTTCATTGTTTTGTGGGTTCCTGAGTCGTGCCTGAAATTAAAGTTTTAACAGTTGCACATTGCATGAGTTGTGATGGAGTTAAAGCTTGTTGCGTGGAATTGCTGCATAAGAAAAAATAAAATACGTGTTTCAATTCATGGCTGGATGAAGAAAAGACATCAGCTCGGTTGCTCAGGTACAAGAATTGTTCACATTTCTTCTAAATAGAGTTAATTATGCGATAAGAAAAAAATACTATAATGCATGAAGCAGTGTCGCCAGAACTGAAATTACATATCACATTGTGTGCATTACAGTCGAGAACAATTGGCATGTTAGAAGATGCAGTTTTAGTTGGTGGTGATGCTTTTTCATGGCGCATTAAGAAGAGAATAGTTTGCAAACAACTGTCTTGAAGATAATTTGCAGTGGCAATATTTCCAAATTCAAACATATGTGAATGGGGAGCACTGCTGTGACATTTTGAGTAGATGAATATTGAATAAAGAATGCAGCTTCTTGATTTCTGTAGCCTTCCCTCCTGTCAACAATATTCCTCAAAAAATTTGGCCAACTTAAACGATGGGATTTTAGTCTTGCAGGTGAGAGCATTTCCACAGCCAGAATTGTAGTTGGTTGTATTTTTCTTAATTCAGCTGTATATGTTTTCCTAATTAAGTAAATTTTTCCCTGCATTGTCAAACCATCTGTGTTCTGATCGCACATGATGTGATTTTTGTAATCAACGTCACTGAAATCCCACAGACACCTATACAAAGCACGGACATCCAAAAAGCAAACATTATTCTCTGTTCCTCACTTCATACTTCAGTTTGTCTGCCCTCTATGAACACACATAACCTCAATACTCGTGCAACTAGTGTTGCCAAAGCTTGAACACACCGAAAGTGTTTAGTTTCACCAACGAGTTTGGGAAATGCACGGCGCGTATGCCCAGTGGCCGGTAGCACAGTTGCCTGCAACCTAGTGTCGTCGTGTAAACTAGGCTTTACTTTCAAAGTAAATTTCTTATTACGCAAGATGAATTATATGTGAGAACATACATTGAATTTCTAAAATCACAGAGCGTTTGACTCTCATATAAAAATCAACTCTTTGAGGACGAGCCATTTAGAAGAATTTCAAGCCCAGAAGATCAAACATTTATGTCGTTATTAAACATTTTACTGGCACATATGTGTGATGTATCTTAAGTGTAAAATGCGCAAAAATGATCAACATTATATGTGAAAGCTTAGCTTCTCTTGCAACTTATCGATGTGTAGATAGTGGGGAGGCAGCATGGTAATAAGGACGATAAATAATCACTTGCACTCTCATCACTTACTATGAATGCTTTTATTCTCTTAGCATATACACAATGCGTGTAGCATAGAGCTTGTACTACAGAGAACTGATCTGTCAAATATACAGTTGTTCTTGCTGCGGTAGGGTAGTGATATTATTTGAGGGGGGGGGGGGGGGGTGAGCCAGTGCAGTGGTTCTACTTCACCAGAAATCTTAGAGACAATATTACCTGTGATGTTGCTATTGGCCAACTACATCACCTGTCATATGCTCCGAATATCGGCTGGCGAGATCATGTGACGTGAACTGTGACTGGCTTACAAAAGCACATCACAATCTCAGTTTCAATACTTCAGAAAGTAACATGGGACGTTTGATTGAATTTCGCATTTATACTTTCGTAATACGAAAATATATAGTGTACATGTTGCTACACATCAAAGATCTTTCCAAAATTTGTTTTTCCTCCTTGGGTTTCATTTACTAAAGAGCTGAGAAATTCTACAGTGGTGTATAAAACAATAGTCATTCAAAAGATTGATAACTTTACAGTTTCAAGGGAAATTATACTGTCACTTAACACGAAAAAAGTGTATTTTCACCTGGGAGAAAATGTATTTTTAACTGGGAAATATCTGGAATTTTTTTTTCCTTGTCCGTGTATACACGCTGTCCGAGCCATAATCCATAGGTAGTGGTCATCCACTGCAGTAGTAGCCCTTCAGCGGCCTGAGAGAACCATTTCATCAACAGTTCCTGTCTCCCTGTATCTCCTCCATGTCCGAACAACATCACTTTGGTTCACTCTGAGATGCCTGGACATTTCCCTTGTTGAGAACCCTTCCTGGTTCAAAGTAACAATGTGGACACGATCGCCTGCGGTATTAACCATCTTGGCATGGTTGAACTACAGAGAACATTAGCTGTGTACCTCCTTCCTAGTGGAATGACTGGAACTGATCTGCTGTCGGACCTCCTCCATCTAATAGATGTTGCTCATGCATGATGAACCATGGACCTTGCCGTTGGTTGGGAGGCTTGCGTGCCTCAGCGATACAGATGGCCGTACCGTAGGTGCAACCACAACGGAGGGGTATCTGTTGAGAGGCCAGACAAACATGTGATTCCTGAAGAGGGGCAGCAGCCTTTTCAGTAGTTGCAGGGCAACAGTCTGGATGATTGACTGATCTGGCCTTCTAACACTAACCAAAACGCCCTTGCTGTGCTGGTACTGCGAACGGCTGAAAGCAAGGGGAAACTATAGCCATCATTTTTCCCGAGGTCATACAGCTTTACTGTATGGTTAAATGATGATGGCGTCCTCTTGGGTAAAATATTCTGGAGGTAAAATAGTCCCCCATTCGGATCTCCGGGCGTGGATTACTCAAGAGGATGTCGTTATCAGGAGAAAGAAAACTGGCGTTCTATGGATCGGAGCGTGGAATGTCAGATCCCATAAAAATTGGGCAGGTAGGTTAGAAAATTCAAAGAGGGAAATGGATAAATTAAAGTTAGATATAGTGGGAATTAGTGAAGTTCGGTGGCAGGAGGAACAAGACTTAGACTTTTGGTCAGGTGACTACAGGGTTATAAATACAAAATCAAATAGGGGTAATGCAGGAGTAGGTTTAATAATGAATAAAAAAATAGGAGTGCGTGTAAGCTACTACAAACAGCATAGTGAAGGCATTATTGTGGCCAAGATAGACATGAAGCACATGCCTACTACAGTAGTACAAGTTTATATGCCAACTAGCTCTGCAGATGATGAAGAAATCGATGAAATGTATGATGAGATAAAAGAAATTATTCAGGTAGTGAAGGGAGACAAAAATTTAATAGTCATGGGTGACTGTAATTTGAGAGTAGGAAAAGGGAGAGAAGGAAACATAGTAGGTGGATATGGATTGGGGTTAAGAAATGAAAGAGGGAGCCGTCTGGTAGAATTTTGCACAGAGCATAACTTAATCATAGTTAGCACTTGGTTCAAGAATCATAAAAGAAGGATGTGTACATGGAAGAATCCTGGAGATACTAGAAGGTGTCAGATAAGATTATATAATGGTAAGACAGAGATTTAGGAAGCAGGTTTTAAATTGTAAGACATTTCCAGGGCCAGATGTGGACTCTGACCACAATCTATTGGTTGTGAACTGTAGATTAAAACTGAAGAAACTGCAACAAGGTGGGAATTTAAGGAGATGTGACCGGGATAAACTAACTAAACCAGAGGTTGTACAGAGTTTCAGGGAGAGCATAAGGGAACATTTGACAGGAATGGGGGAAAGAAATACAGTACAAGAAGAATGGGTAGCTCTGAGGGATGAAGTAGTGAAGGCAGCAGAGAATCAAGTAGGTAAAAAGACGAAGACTAGTAGAAATCCTTGGGTAACAGAAGAAATATTGAATTTAATTGATGAAAGGAGGAAATACAAAAATGCAGTAAATGAAGCAGGCAAAAAGGAATACAAACGTCTCAAAAATGAGACCGACAGGAAATGCAAAACGGCTAAGCAGGGATGGCTAGAGGACAAATGTAAGGATGTAGAGGCTTGTCTCACTAGGGGTAAGATAGCTACTGCCTACAGGAAAATTAGAGAGACCTTTGGAGAAAAGAGAACAACTTGCATGAATATCAAGAGCACAGATGGAAACCCAGTCCTAAGCAATGAAGGGAAAGCAGAAAGGTGGAAGGAGTATGTAGAGTGTCTATATACAAGGGCGATGTACTTGAGGACAATATTATGGAAATGGAAGAGGATGTAGATGAAGATGAAATGGGAGATAAGATACTGCATGAAGAGTTTGACAGAGCACTGAAAGACCTGAGTCGAAACAAGGCCCCCGGAGTAGACAACATTCCATTGGAACTACTGACGGCCTTGGGAGAGCCAGTCATGACAAAACTCTACCATCTGGTGAGCAAGATGTATGAGACAGGCGAAATACCCTCAGATTTCATGAAGAATATAATAATTCCAACCCCAAAGAAAGCAGGTGTTGACAGATGTGAAAATTACCGAACTATCAGTTTAATAAGTCACGGCTGCAAAATACTAATGCGAATTCTTTACAGACGAATGGAAAAACTGGTAGAAGCCGACCTTGGGGAAGATCAGTTTGGATTCCGTAGAAATGTTGGAACACGTGAGGCAATACTGACCTTACGACTTATCTTAGAAGAAAGATTATGGAAAGACAAACCTACTTTCTAGCATTTGTAGACTTAGAGAAAGCTTTTGACAATGTTGACTGGAATACTCTCTTTCAAATTCTAAAGGTGGCAGGGGTAAAATACAGGGAGCGAAAGGCTATTTACAATTTGTACAGAAACCAGATGGCAGTTACAAGAGCTGAGGGCCATGAAAGGGAAACAGTGGTTGGGAAGGGAGTGAGACAGGGTTGTAGCCTCTCCCCGATGTTATTCAATCTGTATATTGAGCAAGCAGTAAAGGAAACAAAAGAAAAATTCGGAGTAGGTATGAAAATCCATGGAGAAGAAATAAAAACTTTGAGATTCGCTGATGACATTGTAGTTCTATCAGAGACAGCAAAGGACTTGGAAGAGCAGTTGAACGAAATGGACAGTGTCTTGAAAGGAGGATATAAGATGAACAGCAACAAAAGCAAAAAGTAGGTAATGGAATGTAGTTGAATTAAATCAGGTGATGCTGCGGGAATTAGATTAGGAAATGAGACGCTTAAAGTAGTAACTGAGTTTTGCTATTTGGGGAGCAAAATAACTGATGATGGACGCAGTAGAGAAGATATAAAATGTAGACTGGCAATGGCTACGAAAGCGTTTCTGAAGAAGAGAAATTTGTTAACATCGAGTATAGATTTAAGTGTCAGGAAGTCGTTTCTGAAAGTATTTGTGTGGAGTGTAGCCGTGTGTGGAAGTGAAACCTGGACGATAAATAGTTTAGACAAGAAGAGAATAGAAGCTTTAAAAATGTGGTGCTACAGCTCAAAGAGTAATTAGCTTTTTCAAAGAGTAATTATTGTTCTATATTTTACATTATATTCTTCAGATCAATAAATATGTTTTACTGCACACTTCCTAAAGTAGCCTGTGTTCTTCCTCAGCGTTCAAGGTATGTCAATACCAAATTTCGTCAAAATCTTTTGAGCAGTTTAGTTGTGAAAGCTGAACAGATTGAGTTACTTTTGCATTTATGATATTAGTATGGATTATCACTATTTCCATCAAATGGCCCCTTTTTGATTTTTCTCTAACCTATTCAGGCAACCAGTAGAAAATCTGTAAGTAGTGAGACAGGAATTTGAAGTACTTCCTCCCCTTCTGAGTCCTACATCTCATGCAGTACAATTTTGCTGCGCGGTTTGAGACGCCATGTCACTGATTGCGTGGCTCCTCCTGCCGGTGGTTCGAGTCCTCCCTCAGGCATGGGTGTGTGAGTTTTTCTTAGCATAAGTTAATTTGAGTAGTGTCTAATTCTAGGGACCGATGACCTCAGCAGTTTGGTCCCTTAGGAATTCACAGGCACACAGTACAATTTTGTCAGACCTCACTGTCAGTATTCCAAAGCGTTCAATCACCTTCAACAACAGTCAAAAAACAATGTGTTTGTTCAGACCATATAGTAATTAAAATGTCTTTGCTACCTTTTGTAATAAGTTCTTGCAATTTATTGTTAAAGTGGAGTTATAAGATTAATCAAGTTGTAAAGAAACTAGCAGCAGCATAGTCAGTACAAACTTGAATGCAGATTGAAAATTCGTTAAAAGTATTTAATGTAATATGTTCTTTGACTTGCTCAGATTACTAGGTCTATGGAAGCTCATATATCTTATGCATGTTGATGTTGTTGAGAATATGTTTGACTGTCATATGGCACATATAAAGAAGAATGTGTGTAGAAACCTTGTGCATCACTGGGTTCTTCATACCCCTACCTCCCCACCCCACCCCACCCTCTCTCTCTCTCTCTCTCCCTCTCTCTCCCTCTCCCTCTCTCTCTCTCTCTCTCTCTCCCTCTCTCTCTCTCTCTCTCTCTCTCTCTCTCTCTCTCTCTCTATATATATATATATATATATATATATATATATATATATATATATATATATGTCTAAAAAGAAAGATGATGAAACTTACCAAACAAAAGCGCTGGCAGGTCGATAGACACACAAACAAACACAAACATCACACAAAATTCTAGCTTTCGCAACCAATGGTTGCCTCGTCAGGAAAGAGGGAAGGAGAAGGAAAGACAAAAGGATATGGGTTTTAAGGGAGAGGGTAAGGAGTCATTCCAATCCCGGGAGCGGAAAGACTTACCTTAGGGGGAAAAAAGGACAGGTATCACTCGCACACACACACATATCCATCCACACATACACAGACACAAGCAGACATTTTCTTGCGTTCGGTGGGGGCTTGGTAACCAGCTACAATGGGACGGCCGGGATGATTGGGTTTGTGAATTTTGGGAAGAAGGTAGAAGGTAGGGGTGCGGGGTGTTGGTGGGGTCAGGAGGTTGATGGAGTCGGGTGAATGCTTGTGTCTGTGTATGTGTGGATGTATACCTGTCCTTTTTTCCTCCTAAGGTAAGTCTTTCCGCTCCCGGGATTGGAATGACTCCTTACCCTCTCCCTTAAAACCCATATCCTTTTGTCTTTCCTTCTCCTTCCCTCTTTCCTGACGAGGCAACCATTGGTTGCAAAAGCTAGAATTTTGTGTGTATGTTTGTGTTTGTTTGTGTGTCTATCGACCTGCCAGCGCTTTTGTTTGGTAAGTTTCATCATCTTTCTTTTTAGACATATTTTTCCCACGTGGAATGTTTCCCTCTATTATATATATATATATATATATATATATATATATATATATATATATATATATATATATATATATATATATATATATATCCCCTCTCCCCCCCTCTCTCTCTCTCTCTCTCTCTCTCTCTCTCTCTCTCTCTCACACACACACACACACACACACACACACACACACACACACACACACACACACACACACACAAAATCGAAGTACCAAACGGATATGCACTGATATATCAAAGATAAGAGACAGAAGAATTGTTAAGATTGCAGTTTTACATGATCTTTCTTGTCTGAAATTCAAAATTATGTAAAGATGATGTATTGCATTCAAGCCTTCAAACATTGGATATTTGTGGGTTTTACAGCTGTGTAGTGCATCATACAGTAAATGTTGAATGAACACTTCATCTGCTATTGCAAGTGGCTTCCCATAAGGTATTTCTACTGAGGGTAATACTACGGGGGTAATGCAACTTAACTTTTATATCCTGTCTTCACTCCTTCCCCTGCAATTCCTTAAATGAGGTTACAGTAATAAAAATTGTCAAATGATTGACTGTCGAAAATGGAGTAGTAATTTTAAGACTGGATTTCATTGGCCCACACTGATGAACCAGAAGGAGCTGATTTCATGATTTAGTGCATCTCTCCCAGTGTTTGGTGGCATTAAGATGGCTCGATATGTTGTATGCCTTCCACAGAAGTGTCCACAGCTGCAGACTGAGTATTCGTTTTGGTGTTAAGCCTCTGCAGCTTCATCATGTTGTCAGTAATATGTGACACTGGTGTTTTTTTTTAGCCTTGTTCTGACAAGATGCACTGTCTCCCCAAAATAAACTCACCAACAGTCACAGCTGCCCTGTAAACTTCTGCACCAGCACTAATAGATACTTGCATAGTATGTTGTACTACCGTCCACAGCAGGATAGTTTGGTTGTACGTACTGTGTAAAAAAAGGCTCACCGAATTTGCAATATGATAGTGGAAAGTTGGTACTATAGAAACTGCATCCGACCTTCAGAACTAAAGAATACAACGATGAAGCTGTCAGTAAAATCATATCCGCAAGGAACAAGGGTGATAGACGAGAAGTTAGAGCAAACCTGCATTGAAATGCTACCTTAAGAGCAGTGGGTGCCAACTGTGTGGGGGAAAATTCTTCACTAGTGCCCATTAAAACTATCTGCTGGGCTAACAACAGAATCGAAGACCTTTGGGTTTGTACAGAGATGCCATTGATACATTCAACAGGCCAGGCCAGGAATTTAGCTAGTCAGCTAAAAATGGGACAGTGTATATTGCAGAGGCCTAGCAGAACACAGCTAAAAAAAGTCTGAGTGTCACACAAGTGTCGGTTCTGTGGTGGTAGAACATCAAAATAACTGCAATAACATAAACAAGTTGAGAGGCTTGTGTGCTAGCTAAGTAATCTTCAAAATACAGAGATGAGGGAGAATAAGGATAATAAAGTGGTCCTCTAATGTGATCTGTGACAAAGATCACAGGCTGCCATTGTCTTGGTTGCCAGCATACAGACAGAATGCACTTGCAGAAGTGCCTCAACACCTGTGCCAGTATACATTTCTACATGCCACAGTAGCATTACATATCCCAACGGAGACCATATGGCATAGTGACCACCATGGAATATGAGGGTGTGGATATAATGTTGGAAAACTTAACTGTGTGTTATTTATGTTGATTAAAGATTAACATTTCTCAGTAACTGATCAGTGAAAAAACATTGTTGAATGTGAACTCGTACATAAAGAAATAATTTCTATTCAGTTACCCTGGCTAGTTTGCCTAAATATGGGATTCAATTTCAGTAACAATGTTTTTGTTAAGGAACTTAATTAGCCTGGAAATAAATGACTGCAATAGCTGCTAAAATACTTTAGTGGCTGACTGTATGGGTACATTAGTTATATAAATAGCTTTTTCATTTACTTTATCAAGAAGTTAGCAGTTGTGTACATTTGTAAATAATAGATTTCAGCTATCAGTCATCCTTTGGAATTTTTATTGGCAGATCTAGATTTCAGCTAGAAACTAGCCGTTCTCAATGCACTATCCTTTTTTTGGTCAATGCATGTAATACCTGTTGGTCTGGCTTTGTACACAGTTCATTGAATATGCACTATCCTCTTTTTGGTCAATGCATGTAATGCCTGTTGGTCTAGCTTTGTACACAGTTCATTGAATATTCAATGAACTGTGTACAAAGCCAGACCAACAGGCATTACATGCATTGACCAAAAAAAGGATCGTGCATTGAGAATGGCTAGTTTCTAGCTGAAATCTAGATCTGCCAATAAAAATTCCAAAGGATGACTGATAGCTGAAATCTATTATTTGCAAATCAAAATAACGGTTGCTGCGTGCAACAGCCTCTGAAAGGAGGGTAACCTGAGTTGTGTAAATGTTTATATATGAGCAATGACAATGAAATTACTGATGTTTTGTAATTATCATGGGTTTTAGGCAAACTAACCATATTAATGGGTTCTATTTGATTGATGGATTCTATTTGATTATTTAATCAAAAGAAGGGAAGTAGATAATAAAGTTGAGTTGAATAACCTCTGAGTCCATATGTGACATTTTAAGTGCTGTGTACACCAACGGCCTTGCTGCAATGGTAACACTGGTTCCAATCAGATCACCAAAATTAAGTGCAGTTGGCTTAGCTAGCACTTGGATGGGTGACCATCTTGTCTGCCAAGTGTTGTTAAGTGGGGTGCACTCAGCCCTTGCAAGGCAAATTGAAGAGCTTCTTGATTGAGAAGTAGTGGCTCCAGTAACAAAAACTGACAACAGCCAGGAGAACAGTGTGCTGACCTCATGCCCCTCTGTATCTGCATCCAGTGATGCCTATAGACTGAGGAAGACACAACAATCAGTCAGTACAACTGGATCTTCAGAGACCTCTCCCGATGGAGTTTTTACAGTGCGCATCATAAAAATTGCATTTTGAATATATATATTATTTTATTATTATTGATGTTTCTGGGGGGAAGAAAAACATAACTATTGGAAGGAATCCACTTGCTTTGTTACAAACTGTGCGTCCGATATTGAACTCAAAAGTGAGTTTGTCTGCAATCCAAATTATCTGAAGAACTTCCCCATGACAGGGTGAGTTGAGAGCTGTGCAATACACAGGAGACAGTCATGTCTATGGGCCTGCTGCATGCTTACATTGAGCAGGGCCATGTGGCACTTCTGCCAGCACACTGTCCCAATGGTGGCACTGAGGTGGCCACTTGCAGTGTGCTCACACAGATTATAGCTGACCTATCGCGTCCTCTACTCTTAGGTGGCTGGAAGTTGAACTGGCATTTTGTCTGAGTGTTGTGTATCCAGTCACAACAGTCACACTTGCCTTTTGCCATTAGCACTCCACAATGTAGGTTACCATTACAGTATCCAATAATAAAAAAGAAAATAGCCATCAATAAAGGGAAGGATGAAGTGGAGGATACATTGAAATTGGATTCTTCTGAAGATCCCACAGTTTACCACTCTGGATCCCAGTGATGGCATTTAGATGACCATTGTAGTCATAAACTGTTACAAAAGCTTGCATGTTACGAATTGAGGATGCAGCCCACGACTTTGGCCTTTAGATGCAGGCAGATCTGTACCTGATGCAATACTCCAGCACTGTGCATGAAACTCCAGTGTCTATTACAACCATACATTCAGTTTTTTTTTTTTTTTTTTTTTTTTTTTTTTTTAGTGTTGGAGGTACAGATTAGATTATAAACTTCTGTATCACATGCTCAAATTGTTAGTGTAAACCCTCTGTTATAAGACAATGACAATTTGCTATAAAATCTGGAACACATGTAAAGGATTCATTGAATCAAGAATTAAAAAACGTAAATGCTATTGCAG
The DNA here is from genome assembly GCF_021461395.2 of Schistocerca americana. Lineage (NCBI taxonomy): Eukaryota > Metazoa > Arthropoda > Insecta > Orthoptera > Acrididae > Schistocerca > Schistocerca americana. The sequence goes on along the minus strand of NC_060119.1, from coordinate 563,276,967 downwards.
TGTATAAGAATTAAAGACTGATTGGTATCCATATAGAAAACTGTAATTATTGATTAATTATGAGAGTATATCTTGCCACAGATCGTAAATGGTGTAATTTGGTATTATTACCTAAAAAAATTAATGTCTTAAATTTTCTTTGTGATATTATATAAATGTCAGTTAATGTAGCAAAAGCAAAACATTTTGGCAAGTTGCTAATGTCGTGATCTCGTGATGGTATGACATTCCATGTAGGGGGGAAAAAATAAATGAATGTGCATGATATGGCAGGGCATCCCAAGCTGTGACTACATTCTGTGGTACATTGGCCCCTTTTACTGAATATAACCACCATCTGTTAATTAGTTCCACACATGCCACTACTGTAGTAGCATGCATTGTACGGACTGCATTGTCACTGTATGATGGATTAATTTTCAATTTGCTAACCATTCTTTTCCATTCAAAACCATCTGCTTCCTGATACTGCATCAGTTAGCCGTTATCATTGTGTATTAGAACTTGTGTGCCCTCACTCACTCACTCACTCACTCACTCACTCACTCACTCGACCTCATCATTGATTGGCTGTTCAGCTCTAAACTTTCATTTTTTTCTATTCACATTTCCTTCTCCTGTGTTTGCTCTCTGCTGACTCAGTTTAATACAACACTGTTCCCTCTTGGTTGCAAAAGAGAGGGGAGGACTGGGCCAGTGTACGTAATCATTTATTTCCAGTAGGATGACTTACAAATTCTCTGAGAATTAATTGGGTCCATTATTTTAGTGTGTTGAGATTTTCACAAATGTTAGTCAAGTTCCAGTGTTTTAGTGTAATAATAACCAGTTTTTATCATACAGTCTTCTTTCATCTCTTTGCAAGTATTTTCTAAGGATTTTACACCTGATGAAAGATGTATACTGTACACTATCTATTTCTGTTTGGTTACCAAGATAGGTCTTTATCCATTAAATAAAACAGTGACTAGTTGCACTTCAACACAGGTTATTCGTCTCATTACTGTAGGTTCCTACTTCTTTTTGGTTCATATGTGCATTCTTTCCTAAAATTGTATGAAAAGCAAATTCAGTTGAGTAAACTATTAAATTATGAGACAAAATAGCAGGCCACTATGTGTCTTTAGGAGGCAATACATATACAATACTATGCCAATACACATGTAAAAGTAAGAGCTGCTCACTACCTAACTTTCAGAAATCTTAGTTCCTTTGTCGGTGAGGGGAGAGGGATGTTGGGAAAGGTTAAAAAGAAAGGGCAGGTCACACAGACCCCAGAATTAGAGAGATCCAATTCTAGTGAAGATAAGGATTGACTTGTCTGTCCTTGTCCTCTCCACTGGTGGTCTTGCATGACCTGCCTTTCCTTTCTAACTTTCCCCTACATCCCTCTCTCATCTCTGACAAAGGAACTATTAGTTCTATCCTATAATGCAGTTTAATATATAATTTATTGTTGTAATGTGTTCTTCAACAGGCCATATTTGTTTTCAGGGGGTTGTTTGCAAGTGAATCCGTTGCAGAGACTAACTGTGTCTGATATTTTGGAACGCCTTGCTGCAATAGCGGAAACAAAAGGTTTCAACCTGAAGGAGCCCCTTTCACTTGAAGGAAAAAGGATCAGTGCCAACAGTAGTCCAGGTAGCACTTTGAATTTTGTAGTTTGATTTTACATGTCAAATTTGAATTCTTGTAGACTGAGAGTGAGTGTTGGAGGAGGACAATGCTAATCAAATAGTTTAGTGTTGGAACTAATCCTTGAATTTATGAATGCTTTGCTCTACTAAGGGTGGAAGGAAATTTTTGATGTAAGACTAACAGTTTAAAAATCATAACCTGCTTCATTGCATATTTGTACATGTTCATACAGCCCATATATACAGTGAAACCAAGAATACAATCTTCCTTTTGATCATCTAACGGCAAAAAGGGAGGAGAATTGTGAAGCAGTTACACTGCATCAGTGTGTCAAAGAAATGACTGAAGCGCTTGGGAAAAGCTGTCCACAATTTAGTATGTTCAGATATTTTCAGATTCAGAGGATTGACTACAGTCTCAAGGTTGTGACATTCACCTGCTTTATTTCTTTGTTGATGATCCTCAGTGTTGACGTACTGCATTGTGATACTGGCTGAAAAATGAAAGGGGGGAGGGGCGGTGGAAGTTCAATATTGACTACTGTAAATAATGTAGCCTACAGGTGCATGTTGCGCCCCCCCCCCCCCCCCCACGAGCGCGCGCACACACACACACACACACACACACACACACACACACACAATATACATAGTTAATATGGCCAGTTAACTAGTGGGAAATTTTAATTTTGATAAGCCTCATTACTAGATTGTAGGCAAACACCAGCATGCTGCTACAATAGTTTACTGTTGAATATCTACAAGCAGTAAAAACCGAACCACACAGTTCTTGCAGAATAATACACTATGTATTGAACTGACAGTGTCATTGTTTTAACACAAGGCCTAATTGTGTTAAGTTAGTTGGTGCATTGTTATTGACCTAACCAGCACGGGTTTCTCGACTGAAAATCGGACGTGAACTGACTGTTTTGGGACCAAAGATCGGGCCTTTATATATCATCACAATAATAGGTACTGAAACTATACATTGTTTGATGTTAATTTACAGAAATTACAATTAAAACATAACTTATTAAATTAACTGAATATATCAAAATATTTCAGCCTTTTAAGCAGTTTCTTCTACTACAAGGGTTAAGCCATATTATTTGTTTAAATCATGAAATTAACAGATATAGTTACAAAAACAATACTTTTGACTAAACTGATAATTAGTTTGAAATTAATTAAGGGCTGGCTTTGCTAACATGTTTTCGAATAGAGCCAAATAAATACTTAAAGAATGCCAGTGTATCGTCTTCCAAATGTGTATATTTAGTACAGAATTTATATTTGTTTATAAGTCAACAATTACTGATTCCACCCTATAGCAAAATTATTAACTAGGAATAGTCTAAATAAATTAGAAAATAAATTACATACATAAAACTAAGCACAAAATTAGATCTGGCGTATATCCTGCAAAACTGAAGGCCAACTTTTCTCTTTTATGAAAATGCAGATTATACTCAAGTATGTTTAATGGTAATTAGTTAAAAATGAAAAATAATGAATTTAAGGGGCCAGATGGCAAAAAAAGAGAGGAAGTAATAAGACCCCTAGCTTGCTTTGTCACAAGATCACTCCCCTTTCTAGATGACTTCCACAGAATGATGAAACTGTCAAACTGCAGCTCCCCTTGAAGAGAGCTGTAAGCTATGAGACTTGGCGGAGAAGTAAATATAAATAGTTCGAAAATAAACAGTTCAATAAAGTATGGTTTTCTCTGTTGTGTTCCCTTTTATGTTGGTAGTGTGATGTCTGTATTAACTTGGCATGTTTACAACTACACTGCCTGATGAAAAAAGTGAAACACACACAAAATAATGAAATTTCCAAAAAAAAAACTTGCAATATGATTCCACTTATCTGTCGGACATGGCGTCCCTCCCTCCCACCCAACCACCCACCTACCCACCCACCCACCATTCCCCTCTGGCCTTGATGCATGTCCTGATTTGGTTGGGAAGAGAGTCATACATCTACATCTATAGCTGCACTTCGCAAACTACTGTGAAGTGAGTGGCAGAGAGTACGTCCCATTTTACCACTTATTAGGTTTTCTTCCAGTTCCATTCGCTTATGTAGCTCAGAAAGAATGATTGTTTGAATGCTTGTGTGCATGCTGTAATTATTCTAATATTATCCTCACAATCCCTATGTGAACAATACAAAGGGAGTAGGAATATAGTTTATGTAAATCGAAGGGGGTCCACTGCTATCAGCTGCAGCGGGACATTAAGCGGAATCAGTAGCGATGAGTCGAAAAGTGTACCAGACCAGGATTCAAACCAGGGATCTCCTGCTTACTAGGCAGGTGCGGTAACCGCTGTGCCATCCAGGACACAGTGTTATCGCAACTGCACAGATTATTTCGTTACGTCTCATAGCCAATCCTTATTTCGTTACGTCTCATAGCCAATCCACACTGCCACTGAGCATCACCTACCTGCAGTCTCTGTACATTATACTCCTGTTCGCTAACCAGAGATTCCCACAGGAGGTCAGACGTATTTGTGCATTCGCACTGAAGAAAGTGGATCTGTTGCCTAGCCAGGCTTATCAATTATCTGAGTGCGCAGTGTCTGTTCCTTCGAAAGAACAGACACCACACAGATTCAGCAGCTGCGATAACGCGGTATCCCAGATGACCTAGTAAGCAGGAGATCCAGGGTTCGAATCCCGGTCTGGTACACATTTTTCTCATTGACACTGATTCCACTTAATGTTCCGCTGCAGCTGATACCAGTGATCTCCCCCCCCCCCCCAGCCCCCCTTCCTTCAATTTACATAGTGTTTCACAGCTGTTGGATCTGTGATGTGTCTGTTCTTACAAAGGAACGGGCACTGCACATTCAAGTAGCAGTAATATACTCTGTCATCATTTAAAATTGGTTCTTTAAACTTTGTTAGCAGACTTTCTTGTGGTTGTTAGATATGTCGTCAAGAATCTGCCAGTTCTGTTTCTTCAATATTTCTGTGAGACTCTCCCACAGATAAAACAAACTTGTTGCTATTCGTGCTGCCCTCCTCTGTACATGTTCAGTATCCCCTGTTAGTCCTATTTGGTACACGTCCTAGAACCGGTTGCATGAGGAATTTGTAAGCAATCTCCTTTGTAGACTGATTGCACACCCCCTTGATCTACCAGTAAACCGAAGTGTACCACCTTCTTTACTCACGACTGAATCTATGTGATCATTTCATATCCTGCAAAGTGTTTCTATGATTTGAGCGATTTCAACTAGACTCATTGATACTGTAGTCATAGGATACTATGGAATTTTTTTAAGTGCAAAATTTTACGCTTTTGAACATTTAAAGCAAGTTCCCAATCTTTGCACCATTTTGAAATCTTACCAAGATCTGACTAAATATTTATGCAGCTTCTTTCAGACAGTACTTCATTGTAGATAACCGTGTCATCTGCAAAAAGCCTGATTTTACTATTAATATTGTGTGCAATGTCATTAATATGCAACACGAACAGCAAGGGTGCCAACACACTTATCTGGAACACACCTGAAGTTACTTTTACATCTGATGATTACTCTCCATCCAAGATGCTGTGTCCGGTCTCCCTATCAGAAAGTCCTCAATCCAGTTATATAGTTCACTGGGTATCCCTTATGATCGTACTTTTGGTGCTAACCATAGCTGTGGCACTAAGTCAACTGCTTCTTGGAAATTTACCTGACTGGCATGACCCAAAGCTTTCAGTTTGTCATGTGAGAAAAGTGCAAGTTGAGTTTCACATGATCGATGTTTTCTGAATCCATGTTGGTCGGCATGCAGAAGGTCACTCTGTGCAACATATCTCGCTATTTTTGAATTCAGAGTATGTTCTAGGATTCTACAACAAATCGATGTCTGGGATACTGGATGGTAGTATTTTGATCACTACTGCTAGCCTTCTTGTAGATGAGTGTGTCCTATGGTCTCCCCCCCCACCCCCCCCCCCCCACCCCCATCCCACCCCAAAGAACTGAGCCTGGTTTTTTGTTCAAGATAGATTATAGGTAGAAGAGGGACGAACTCGGCCACTAATTCAAGAGAGAATATGACAGGGATTTTATTGGGCCCTAGAGCTTTGTTTGATTTTGACTAATTTAGCTGTTCCTCAGCACCATTGACACTAATAGTTATTTTATTTATTTCACTCATTGGACCCTTGCTTTGGTGCCACTAACAGCCTTTACATATGACTAGAATTTTGTGGTAGAAGTTTCTTTACTGTGACATGATGAACTTTTGTACTGGGTACACATCTATCCAATGGATGGTCATTTTTATTTTTATTTTATTTATTTATTTATTTATTTTTTTTTTTTTTAACTTCAGCCATAGTTTCTCTACATGTTCCTGTCCTGTGCTGAAAGTTTCAACTTCCTCACTGAGGTATGACAGTACTGATTTTTTTATCTAGTTTTACTGAATGTATACATATTTCTGCTTGTTTTAGTGGTCCTTTGTATTTTTGTAATCATTGTTGCCACAGCCATGTCATCGTTGTCACTGTCCACCCTGTACAGGATATCTAGCTCTACTTTTGAAACGCCACTCGCATTCAAGTAAATGAGAAATGACAGAGCCTTTACTTTCTGCACAGTAGTGGATAGTACTTGCGATACTTCTGAGATACTCTCAGGAGCTCTTCCAACATGAGAACTCGCAGCAGTTACCAATCATTTGACAGTCGTCAGGGCAATTTCCATCTGCTTATGAATGTCAACCAACTCATTCTGTGTTTGGGAACAGCATTCACAGTGGGCTTGCTTTTTTACTGGTGTGACGTATTACAGAACAATGAACAAATAACCTTGAATTAAGCCTGGTGATTATCTATTAATCTGTTGAGTTAAAAAGTTCTTAATTCCGAATGAGAAAGAATCAAATACACAAAATGAGATTTCTATTAAGGCAGCAGAAAAACGTGTAGTAACAATTAACTAGTTTTGTAAAACTTTTTGAGGGTAATTGTAGTTGTTAACAAACTCAAAAACAAAGATAGTTTACGATAAATGTAGATAATGTATAGGGGAAACTAGATGTAACACAGTGTGTTAGTTAGAATATCTGCTACAATAACTGTTATAACCTTTAATCACCAATAATTGCGTGGATATTCAAACACTCTCACTAAGGAACAATAGCTTGTTACATGACAACAACTCAGTATCTCATATTAGACTGCCGTGCCGTGACATGCGGCCGGCGCCATTCGTAGCTAGGTGGCGCTCCCGCTCTCAGCCGAGTTGCGGAGCGCTTCTATCGCCGTTTGCGCGCACTGTCGTGGCGGCACTGTTAAATGTTGTGGCACTGTCACAACACTTTTCCCCCCTTGAAAAAAAAAAAAAAAAAAAAAAAAAACCTCACTCCCTTGGAGACATGGACAGTGCGGAGACATCCATGGCCTCTTGTGAGGCCCCGAGAAGATCCGGCGGAGAGACACGAGGGTATGGTCGAAAATGTCCAGGACGGAAGCTTTTGCGTGGAACGTGCCTCCTGGACGAGATGATGGGTGAAAACTCTGGAGCAGCATCCATAGGTGTCGTAGACCTGGGGGTGTGCTCCAGCGAGATGGGTCCCAGAGAATGCGGCGTCGCGACTGGGGCCGGTTCCGGCGTACTCGGAAGCGGTAGCGACGTCGGCTGCATCAACACATATGGTAGATCGGCAGCAGCGACAGGGCTTGCTTCTCGGGCTGGTGGAGGCGAAGGATAGGGTGGTGGCACCGGCGTGGCCACCACTCATGGGCGCATCTGGTCGTAATGGCGAACAACCATGCCGTCATCTACATAGCAGCAGCAGTGTGTATATGTACATTGTTACATTGACATCTGACCACTACACTTTTTCTTTTTGCAGTGTAGCTAATGAAAAAGCATTTCAGAACGGATTGTCTTATCGACTAAGATGCACCCAGTTTCCAAACCCCAACTAACTCAAGGGATCCTAATTAGTACAGGAAACTCATAGAATCTGTGAGCCTATATGTAAATTAAGAGGTATTTGTCATATAAATAAAATGCTCGATATATGCAAAACTATAATCACCCAAAAGCTACAAAACCATTTAGCATCCTTATGAAAGCAGACATAGTTGCACGTGGTGAGTACCAAATATCAGTTATTACCCAGGGATGGAGCTAATAGCTTCCGTTTGATGCTGAAGACATCAAGATAATTTAAATGTAAATCAATTACAAGAGGAAATTATATTTAAAAAATGTTTTATAACATCTATTTTGACACTAAATTTGCCTATCGGCGTAAATAGGTCCAAGCAGTGATACAATCTTACCCTGACATATTCTCTTCCACATGAAAGTATGTTTACTATCTTGAGGACACTGGAGCTGATGATTTATTTGGACCTTGAAATGCTTCATCTGCTCAAATTTTGTGAGTACACTGTGCAGGCCATATAGTGCATGTACCCAGCAGAGAACCTTATTCATCCAGGACACCTTCCTTTGCTTATAACAACTAGGGAAGGAGGTCGTAGTCAGCTGAGTACCAGCACAATTGCGCAGTGAAATTTCAGATCTAGCAGCCATGGCGGTCTGCTTATGACGTACTGTTACACAATACATAGTGCTATTACATTCAGTAGCTTCACTGTTGAGGCAAATGACCAAGCGTCATTGTGAGGCAGACACTTAGAGACTGAGAGCTAACATTTTACTATAATGGTGTACAGATAAGAGGATGGGTGAATGGTGCGTTCCATGTAGAGAGGACAGAGAATACTTTTCTGCATCAGCAGTGTGCTCTGTGTTTGTCCCACATCACACTGTCCACCTGTTGCCTCCCTAGTAATAGGAAACTTGGATTAAGTGCCACATTGGGCCACTCTCCCTCTCCCTCTCCCTCCCTCCCCACGTGTGTGTGTGTGTGTGTGTGTGTGTGTGTGTGTGTGTGTGTGTGTTTTTGTGTTTCTCTCTCTCTCTCTCTCTCTCTCTCTCTCACACACACACACACACACACACACACACACACACACGACAACTCGTAAAGTATCCTCTTTTCTAATAAGGATTTGTACAAAGTCTTGGACATATATTTATATTTGGTCTTTGGTTTCCCACAGCTAAAATGGTTGTTAATTGTAGAATGCACCAGCTGCTACTGTGGTCTTCCTTGACTTCTACATTCTCAAAAATTCTGATTCGTGGCGGTTTCTACAGAACAAGATGTATGAATGGCTGAATGAATGAACCACCTCATGTGGAAGCAGCAATCATAAAACGCCAAACAATTATCCCTGCTTTGTGCATATCTGTCATAGACCACTTTGTCTTTGAGGCTAGGTTCAATAACTCTTCAATAGCCATTGATGTAAAAGCTGTGAGTATTCTGTGTGTTTGGTGTGCTGCTTTTCTCTTGGTATGCACCAAATAAGAGTGACTTTTGTTGTAACTATCATGTAGATTATATGCACTGAAAGCAATGTTACAAAAGCAGCAATTCATCCTTAACAATATGCCACAAAGGGCGGTGCTGTGATTTAGTAGCCTGTGCCTGCCCAGTTATGCATACAGCAATGTTTTGTCAATATAGACATACACTGTAGAACAAGAAGAAGGTATTGTCTGAGGGAGTGAAACAATTTTAATCTACAGTTGAATAAATGTTCGGTTCGGAGACAGTTGTTTCAAGGATAGTTTATGAATGGGTGGAAAGTTTCAAAACTCGGAGACATGTCATCGATGTTCAGGATGAGAAAACTATATGTGCGAACTGATACAGAAAAATGGCAAACTGACCTCTAAGTCTGTGCCAACATGCTGCAGTATTGTTGACGATGAAATGTCACACAACTAAAAATGGACCTTGTATGTGCATATAATGTGTAACTGTAGAAAAGTGTGTAAATAAGTACTAAGGCATCCATGCATTGAAGACAATGGCAATGTCTCAAGAGTACCTGAAGTGTTACACACCCTAACAATATGCTTCTTCTGTTGAATTGTTAGAGGAGATGAGTCTTAGGTAGCTATATATTCGTGCACTTCAGGAGAAAAACCAAACTGTAACTATTCATCGTTACAGAGGCATGTTGGTAAATATGTTGCTGCCTTCCATTCAATTAAAACATTGCGGAAATCTCTCATAAGGAGTATACCACTACTCCATTATAATTCATAACCATAAATGGATGTGCGTACCAATGTTATGCTATGCTATATTAAATCTGAGGTGCTGAAACATCCACCTTGTAACCTGGACTTGGAACCATCATATTTTTCACCTGATTGTAGCTCTGAGAGAACAGGAGGGAGCCACTCAGAGGTTTACCAGTGATAAGAATGTTGAAGTGGTAGGAAGGTAGATTAAAGACATGTCAATAAAGTCATCAACACCCTCCGCTCCCGCTCCCGCGACCCCCCCAACAGACAGAATCCAAAAGCTTTTCAACAAAATGTGATGCTAATGTTGGTAACCATGCTGAAAAATGAGCATGTTTGGAGGGGGAGATCATAACAAAATTCTTGTTATTTAGTGTCTGGGGCACATATTGTTGATGGCTAAAAATCTTAGGCAATTTCTATGAATATATGTATGAAGTCACAATAAGCCTACTGCTTCAAGGAAGTAAGGCATGCTTTCGTAATCATTCACTGTAGAGATATTGTAGTAAATAAAATTTTCATCCTTAGCTTCCTAAGAACCCGGGCACCCATGTTTAAAATTTTCTTGTAGTTAAAGCCATATCAAGTTAGCTTAAACTCGAGCTCGTGGCTGCTATATTAAGCCAGAGATTTAGTCAGCTACTAATGATGAATAATACTTGTGAAAGCTCGACTTATAACTCAAGTGATACATGACTTTACACCAAGGAAATAAGCAACACTCTAAACTGGTGTTTTGATAATCAGTACAGTCTGCCTTGTTCACTATTTGTCATACAAAAGTACAGTGTACAATGATGGTCTTCATGAAAAAACATTTAGGTTTTCTGACTAGTTTAAATTGGTTGAATACTTATGCATACATATAAAAAAAACATGTTTGTTTGATGTGAAACATGACATATGGTTGTAACTGCTGTACATGTGATTCAGGGCTGCTGTGTTTCAGCACATACAGCTGGTGCTGCCCCTGCGGCAGCCGTGTCTCCTCCGACCACTAACCATGTGACGGAGGACAAACCCCAGCGCCCACCACGCCCCCCGAGCTCCCCCATCCCGACTTCCCACGGGCCGCCACCACATAGGCCGGCCCCCCCTCCGTCAAGGCCGGCACCACCACCTGTTGGACAAGTTGCACAACAACAGGCAGCTGGAGGTGGCCTTTTCTCCAGTTTACGGGGAGGTGCTGGTAGTTTCTTGAAAAACCTTAGGGACACATCGAGCAAAGTTATGCATACTGTGCAACAGTGAGTATGTAGAGATAAGATAGCCTGTACAACTGTGTGATGATTATATGTCACTAGTTTTTAGTTGCAGTAAGCCTAATTTTGATTTTAAGTAACGAAGGCCCATTTGAATATGTGTTACTGTCAGTTTCATATTGACTTTGTTGTTAAACATCTGTATGTATTTAATACATATACCAAAGATTATTGAAATTGATTAAAGATATTTTGCAAATGGATGGAGATCTATAATTGTCACAACTGAAAGATAATGTATCTCGCAACCTAGAAATAGCGTTTTGAAACTAATTACATTCAATGTAAATTGTTGCAGCAGCAGAAAATAATATAGTTGTTTAGAAATTATCACATATTGCTTAATATCTGTTATTTGCATTCTCAAATTGGTCAAATTTGTATCTCTTTTCATGGAAAAGAGCTTAAATGTTTATACACAAATATTAAGCGTAACAAAAAAGATGACCATGCAAACAAATGTGTGTGTGTGTGTGTGTGTGTGTGTGTGTGTGTGTGTGTGTGTGTGTGTGTGTTTTTTTTTTATAACTTCTGCAGATAACAGTATGCCATGTTGGTGTGCGTAGCACTGAATACGGGTCATTTCCCAATTCAGGTAATGTTTTCTTCCACAGCCACCATATTAAATTTGTGTTGTACTCCAGTTGTGACTGCTGTATGTGATATTCAGGGCTCAAAGAAAAATGTTGACATAAAAATTACTTTGATTATAAAATTATCTTATGCCTCCAGTTAAAAGTTTAAAGCATACACATTAAAATAACAAAAGAAGGGGATAAGCAGTGGTAGATATGAGAACATGATGAAACAAATGAGAAAAAGAACTTGGCACTAGGATCCTGCCTATCAGTAAGACATTACACATATGCATTGATTTGTTTGGGAAGGTTGTCACAGTGCCATTGTATCCTCTCCAGAGACAATCTGGCCCCTCAGTATCTTAGTTACTGATGAAGGGACAGAGCTGACATCCAAGCTGGTGCCACACATGTTCTATCCGGGACAGATCTAGGGATTTTGCTGACCACAGGAGTTCCTCAACTTCACACAGATAATTCATAGAGAAGAGCCGTATGTAGATGAGCAGTGTCCTGCTGAAAAATGTTACTGGATGTCTGTGAGCTACCATTGTCCCATCAGAATTCTCTCAATCACTACTGCCATGGCCTCAAACCATACCCGATGGCTACCCACACAGTGATGCCAGGAACTACAGTACTGTGCCTTTTCAAAACATTGGAAGAATGGGACCTCTCACCAGGTCACTGCCATACTCGCCGGCAATGCTCATTCAGGTAGATCAGAATCACGTTTTGTTGCTGAACTCAATGTGAGACCACTCGTCAACAGTCCATGCTTCTTGGTCATAGCACTACTTCAGATGCTGCTGGTTGTGTTATGGCATTAACTAGTGTGTACAAGTGGGACAGTAATTCCATAGTCCAGCTGCTGATAGTCTAAGACTGATGGTAGATAGTGATACAGAAACTTGTAGGGAGTCCATTACATGTTCTTTGATAGCAGGTGCAAAAGTGAAGGGCTTACAATGTGCTCAGTGCACAGTATTGCAATACTGCCTTGTGCTGATTGGACATGGTCTACTGGAACCTCAACAACAAATACGTCTGTACACACATTCTTGTGCAGTCCATCATCAGACCACTCTCACATCTGAATATCCCACAAGTATGGGTATTGCGATGATTTGACAGACCAGCCAAATAGACCCACAATGAGGCACATTTTAAACATGTTATGAGTACATGGCATCTCCATGTCCTCACAATAACAACTAGACATCTGATGCTGTTCACACTCCTTATACACGCTACTACGTATGTTAACAACACTAAACACTAATGTACTCTGATATCTATTTTACCTGTCACAGAAAATTGCAACTATAATAACATGCATACCCGCCATTAGTATGTACATATATGAAGTTACACTGATGTCATCCATGTCCTTGCATGCTTGAAGCCAAGGCTACAGGTTGCAGTGTTGTGTTTGACCACAAACAGAAATTGTGCAGTGTCCGCAATACATTCCAACTGTCAGACATGGACAGAACAGTGCTCTGTGTGGTTCTGAGTGCTTTATGTTGGAACTTGGTGAATGTGAATATGGGCAAATCGTTGGCACTCGTGTGATGGGTGCTTCTGTAACCAAGGTAGCCCAAGTGTTTGGTATTTCAAGAGACACCGTATTGAAGATTTATACCACATAAAGGAAAAGTTGATAAATGTGATCGGTAAGTCTAACACAGATGAGAAAGTGTGTAAAGTGATAATGATGGTCTATCATTGGAGAGGATTGTGACGAAAAATAAGAGGATTGTGGCTGCAAAAGTTGCTGCAGAATTGAGTGTTGTAGCCTCGAACCCTGTCACTACCAACACAAAGGGAGCTTTATAATCTGGGGACTGCAGGACAAGCCAGAATTCCTAAACCACCCATCAGTGATGCAAATGGCGATAACAGGAAAACATGGTGCGAAGCCATAAAACCTGGACTTCGGAGCAATGAAAAAAAGCCAGTTGGTCGGGCAACAGGGGCCCTGTTCACACAGCTTGCATCATGCAGGACTGATTTTGTGAACAACAGGATGAATTGTCACATCTCCTGTGGTCACCAGTCTCACCAGATCTCATTGTTATTCAGCCTTTGTTGTCTCCTTGGGAGAGAAGGATATGTAATCGCTATCAACCTCCATCATCATTATCGTAGCTTGTCACTATTTTGCTGAAACAGTGGTATAAGATCCCCTTGAAAAACTATACAGGACCTGTATTTATTCATGCCAGAATGACTGGAAGATGTTTTGAATGCCAACATTTTTCGTTACTGTTTCCGGCATATTAAAGTGTTGCGTTTTTGGTGTATCCATATTTTGGCTACCCCCTTGTGTACAATTATAAATTTATGGACTCTTTAGTACTGTTGTGCGCCTTGCATTACTCCAGTTTATTTCTCATCCTTGATTGTTTCATGTTCTGTCATACGTCTCTCTCCTGTGAGTTTTCAAAAAACCTGAGTGGCTTTTATGAATTATCATGTGTGCCTAGTTAGTTTCACTTCATTTCATGTTCCATCAAAATGATGTGGAACAAGTCATTTTATTCACGTTAGACATTCACATGTAAAACATTCATATGTAAATATATGCTGAGGTACACACACACACACACACACACACATCACCTTTTACACATTACAAAATTACAAATTCATCTACAGAATAAGAGTTATAAAGCAGAAACTTTTTCATCTTGCTTTCAAATTTAAATTTATTGCTGTCTGACATTTTATATTATTCAGCAAGTGACCAAAAATTTTGTGGCAGCGTTGTGCACCCCATTTTGTGCTACAGACAGCCTTAATGTGAAGTAATGAATGTCATTTTTTCTTCCGGTATTGTAATTATGTATATTATTGTTCATTTTGAACTGCAGTGGATTATTTACAACACACTTCATGAAGGAGTAAATATGCTGTGAATCGGTAGCTTCAATGCCTAACTTTGTAAACAGGCCTCTGCAAGATGATTCTGGAAGAACACCACGTATTATTCTTATAGCACATTTGTAGAAATTAAAATTTTCTTTATTACTGAATGGAAATATGCAAAATATGTTGTTTACATATAAATGCATGCTATCACCTAAAAAGGAGGAACAAGATACTGACACAATGTTGAAAGGGGCATTCTCATTGTGTCGACAACATACTTATTTGACTTTCTCTCTAGTCTTTTGTGACAAGCTGCTTTACTTTTACACAAAGTGTAGTATGGCTTTACTTCCCTTTTCCAGATCTATTGAAGTATTGAAGAGTATATTTTAACCACAACAAGATTTTATTCTTTTGCAGGAGCATTGCGAGATCTGATATTGATTTTAGTTATATTACATCCCGACTGGCTGTGATGCCTTTCCCAGCAGAGGGCCTGGAATCTGCATATCGTAGTAATCATGCTGATGATGTTAAGGCGTTACTAGAAACAAGACATCCAGGTATGGAACTTGATGATGTATATTTTTAAACATAGTGTGTTATTAGTCACTAAACAATTTTCTAGGGAGACTCGCACATCAATGACCCAGCAATACGTTTTGTGTGTGACAAAGGCCTTGTTGGCTGGTAGCTTATTTTGTGACAGTCTTTTTGTCGCACCTATCTGCGGCTCAGTATCTATGCTATATGGTGAATAGAAACTATCCTTTTCATAATATTGTTAAATTCAGTCCTGGATTTTCCCTTGCTTGATGCATTAAAATCATTTTAAATAATTTTTTTTATCAATTGATAGATGGGGAGCTAGAAATACTCAGTTTGTGTAGTGTGTGTTCAGATGAATGTTCTAGTGATGGTATGTTCATTTAAGTGAGGTGTTCAAACAAGTTGGGGTAGCATAGCTAGCTGGAAGTAGTGGTGGATGTCATGCCAGATAGTGATTGCAAAGTATGACTGTGTGATACGAATGATAAAGTGCTAAGAGATGATGTACTCCGTTGAACAGCTGGAAGACACATTTCTATATGAACTCACCAGCGACAGTGGCACCCAATTCATAACCTTTGCAACACAAAAAGGATGCTAATCAACAGGACAAATTTCCAGCGAAAGGGTATACACAAAGGAACCTGGGTGTCACCAGGTGGTAAAACAGGTAGTCAGATGGATCACATAGCATTTGGCATCAAAGCAAAGAACTAAGTGATGGATGTAAAGATGGCATGGAGTGTGGGGTGCGGAAGCACCCACTCCCTAGTAAAGAGCTGGCAGTCAGTCAGAAACAATACTAAGAAAGTAGTACGCTATCATATTGACATGCCCAGACACTTCAGAGAAAAAGACATTTCAGCTCCAATCCAGAATCTGCTCTGTAATTCTGTAGGAAGAGGATTCATAAAAGGACTCTGAAGAAGTATGAAAAGAAGTCAAGGATGCTATGAATGAGGTGGCAGATGCTGTTGTCAAGAATCTTTACAGATGACGCATCATGTAAGGCAGAAATTAAAGTTCAAATCCAAGCCACAAATCAATTGTACTTCAGTCTGAGTCAGCTTTTTAAATCGTGCATTCTCTCAAGGAATTTCAAACTTTGATTGATCCAACCTGTTGGGCTATATGGTTGCAAAACTTGGAGTCTCTTGAAGCAAGACTTTAATAATGTTCTCATTTTCAAACAGGGACTCTTAAGGAAGATCTGTAGTGTCACATAGATGAGATTACTAGAAAATGGAGGATCCGGCATAATTGTGAGCTGGCTGAGATCTACAGCACACCAAACATTGTAGGCTGCTGAGAACCATGTGGCTTGCTTGGGCAGGGCATGTCACTCAGATGGAGAAATACTGATGGGGCATGAAATCTATGGGTTGTACTCCCTACAGAAGACCACTAGACAGACCAAAGAAATGGAATCCATGGGAACATGATGCAGATTCGCAGAGGGGGCAATTGCCGACAGAAGGCAAGAAATGGAATCCAGTGAAGAGGAGCCCTTGAGCTGTGTGTGGTCCTCTGGACCTGATCGTGTAAAGAAAATTAAGTAAGTAGATTCAAACAAGTGTTCATTTCTCTTACTACCAATACAATGCACCTTCTAAACAATGTGCGGATGAGATGCGAAGGTGGTGGTTTCAAGGAGCAAACAAGCTTCTTTGATGTGGAGTTTGAAGTCGTGTTCAATTAGGTTGTTGTAAGTTGTATCCTTACAGTGCTGTATATGAGGCAGTTTGGAATAAGCAAACACGATTTGATGTGATTGATATGGAACAGACATGGCATACTCACCCCACAAATATGATGACATGTTGCTGGTGCTTGGTGAATGCGGGCAAAATACCAGTGAAGCAGCCATGGCTAATGCTGTGAGGTAACCTGGTCAAAGAGCTCCATCAGCCATTATGTTCTTACGTGCTGAACAATTACTTTGAGAAACGAGCAATTTTAGAAGGCACAGCATTTATAAACAAAGACTGGCCAGAAGGGAGGATGTGAAAGTCTTTGTTTTAGTTGTAATACACTTCAATCTGCATGTGAGCTTATGAGAAGTTGCTGCATTCGCTAGTATCAGCCTTACATAGCACACAGCCACAGCTTTCACCTGTACCACCTGTAACTGACATTGGAGCAACATATGGGGTGTTTTCAATCAGAGAATTATGTTCTGCAAATTTCACTTTAGACACCTTACAAAGTGTTATGTTCTCTGATTATTCCATATTCAAAAATTATGGTGCAGCAGACCATCATAATATGCATTTCTGGGCCACAGAAAGTCGTAGGTGGATACATAATGTCTATCGTCAAAGGAGGTGCTACATTAATTTGTGTCATTGAGTGATTGTAGAAGGATACAGGATGACTTACACAGAATTTGTATTTGGTGTGATGATTGGCAGCTTGCTCTAAATGTAAGTTAATGCAGATGAGTGGGAAAAACAATGCTGTAATAATCAAATACAGTATTAGTGGTGTGCTGCTTGACACTGTTGTGTCAATTAAATATCTAGGTGTAAAATTGCAAAGCAATATGAAATGAAACAAGCACATAAGGATAGTAGTAACTATAGCGAATAGTCGACTTAGGTTTATTGGGAGAGTTTTAGGAAAGTGTAGCTCATCTACAAAAGGATACCACATTTAAAACTCTTGTGCAACCAATTCTTGAATACTACTTGAGTGTTCAGGATGCTCACTGGGCCGGCTTAAAGGAGGAAGACATTGTACCAATTCAGAGGCATGGTACTGAGTTTGTTACTGGCAAGTTAGGTCAGTGAGCTAGTGTTAAGGAAATGCTTCTTGACCTCAAGTTGGAATCCCTGGAGGGAAGAAGACATACTTTTTGTGAGACCCTACTGAGAAAATTTAGAGAACAGGAATTTGCAGCTGGCTGCTGAACGAATCTACTGCTGCCAACGTAAATTGCACCTAAGGACTTGAAATATGAGATGTGTGAAACTAGATCTCGTATGGAGGCATGTATACAGTGGTTTTTTTCTAATTCCTTTTGTGAGTGAAGAAGGAAAGGAAATAACTGCAAGATGTTCCATTTATCTCATGACTGCACACACAGCACAATAGATGGCGGTCTACCACTGCCCAGTTGCCCAGCAAATCAGATGCTATTTCACCTGTCTACAACAACAGTACTAAATTTAAAATAAATGCAAATAAATTTTGTACTCACTCATGTCATGCAATGAGATCCTGGAACTGCCTGCCATTGTTCTCCATGCATTTCTGACACATATTCAAGAAATTCATCAACAGATGATTTAATTCTCCTTGATAAATTGAGTTATTTGATTCTTGGATATTATCCTGTATGTCCTGTAATGTGTATGGATTTGTTGCTCCCCAAACTCTGAAATTGAATAGGGTTAAATCGCGACTTTGAGCAGGCCAGATATTGTTGCGAATGGTTGTCACAGAACACATTGTGAATTGCATGCAAATAAATACTGACCACATGAGCCCATGCCAAATCGTGTTGAGAAAATGCAAAGCTTCATTTTGTTTCACTCAATTCATTACAGATTGGGTACAAAATGTTTCACACGCATCTTTCACTGTTAGCTGTGTCATTTAAAGAAATTGGGCCTATTATTCTGTCACCACTAACTGTGCGCCACACTCCAATTCCCGACCATGAAGGGGTTCCTCATGAAGGACGAGAGGTCTATCGGCGCTCCAATGTCAGCAGTTTTTGGAATTAACATACCCTTGTAAATGGAACCAAATCTTGTCTGAAAACAAATGTGGTGAAGATTACAGATGGGTCATTCGTGAACTAACGTGTCCAAAGGAATGGTCCACCAAGATGAATGGAACGAGCAAGGAACAAATTCTAAGGAGCGGTCTTTCATAGTTCACTTTGGTCATGGCTTTCCACTTATAGTTCCCGGGAACGCGAAATGGTCTGTCTCATTCCCAAACGGCACGTCAGCCGGTCTCCTTCCAGCCTCGGTCCCGTTCCTGTCTGTTTCGTACTTGGTCTCGCTTGGCCGAACTCGTCCTTCTTCGTGTGGCCACTCGTTACGGTTCCACTGCCGACTGCTCATAGTTACTTCAATATCGAGTTGTTGTTCTTGCTCGCTTCGCATGCCCATTCTGGATCTGTTTCAAACCTTTTTTGAACTCTGAACTTCTGGTTCTTTTTGTATTCTATTCAGCAGTAATTAAAATGTATTTTTTAATTACATCAATTACATAAAAAATTACGTGGTATGTAATACTTCACTATTTCGATAAACAGCAGAAGAAATACTTGTAAAAAGGCAAAATTTTTTGTTACTACACATGCAAAGGATGTCAGCACGGCACACACGAGTGGCCATTTTCCGTCTTTTTTTTATATCCAAGCTAAAAGAGCATGTTCATTGTTATGGAAGGCAGACTGACTTACAACCGAATGAAGCCCACGCTTCGTAATTGAGTGTATGGGGTCACATTTTCTAAAGAGAGTATGATTATTCCTACAATATTATTTCAGTGGTACACAGTGGCCCACGAGAAATCGGCCCCAAGTGCTATACTGCTCATTGTCGCTTACTAATCGTCATCTATTGTTTCAAAGTTGTTTGCATTAGCTTATTTGTTATTTCTTCACTGCCTAGTTATTACATGTTTATCTATTGTGCTCATAACGGTCAACAAATCGTGCATAATTGGCAAGCAGTCTGTACTTGGGGCCGGCTTTTCGTGTGCCACCTTTTATTATTTCGCTGCGATCAGCCACATAATGCTGCAGTTGGCTAAATGAGATGTTTTGCAGAATCACGAAAATTGCAAGTGTTCTGAATAAAAATTCTGCACTCTAGGGGGGAGGCAAGTGCCCCTCTTGGTGCCTTCCGCCTTCAGTCACCTATGCTATTAATTTTCAATTTTTCATAAGAATCATATACTAAGCACAATGAACGGTGAACGAGTAAAAATGAACAGTTCCCAAAAAAGAACGATCACCAGTTAACTAGTTCCCAAGGATGAATGACTTTGCCTATCTCTAGACAAGATCCACTTCACTGTCAGTTACTTGCTTCAGAACCCATTCCTGAAATATAACTCTGCTCTCAGGATCACCAGGTTTAAGTTCTTGCACTACTCTTACTTTAAAGGATCTTAGTCCAAGTAACATAGCAGCTCTGGAACTCTTAACAATACACAGTATGGTGGCTGCAGATTACACATTTAGATGAGGATTTAGATGTGGAATCATTAGAGAAATCAGCGCTCCACAATACTTCCCAGGTAGTCTGACAGTTGAAATGTCTCAAACTTTTATCATCAGCAGTCTAGGTGCTCACCATTTTTTTTCACTGAAAGCACAATCCCATAAGACTTCAAACAATGCATCAAGGAATATTTTCACTCCATGACACCAGCAACTTCACATCCCATGCACAGGGGATGTGGAAGGTGCGTTTGGTTGAGCATTCAAGACAATGGTAAAACTCACCTAGAGAGACGTTCTGCCATCAGAACACCCATCTGACCAAAACCAGTATTTTATAACAGGTTGTACCCATCCCTAAAACTATAACTATTTCTAGCTCCCTAACTAAAATTGATAGAAAGAAAAACACTGAGAATTTTGCCAGACATTCAACCAATTTCCATTACTGTAGTCTCTCATATATTAGTTTCATGAAATCAAAATTTAGTCATACCTGACATAAAAATGAAAGACACAGCTTTCAAACATACTTGTTGTTGTTGTTGTTGTGGTTGTTGTTGTTGTTGTGGTTGTGGTCTTCAGTCCAGAGACTGATTTGATGCAGCTCTCCATGCTACTCTATCCTGTGCAAGCTTCTTCATTTCCCAGTACTTGCTGCAACCTACATCCTTCTGAATCTGTTCAGTGTATTCATCTCTTGGTCTCCCTCTACTATTCTTACCCTCCACGCTGCCCTCCAATACTAAATTGGTGATCCCTTGATGCCTCAGAATATGCCCTACCATCCGATCCCTTCTTCTAGTCAAGTTGTGCCACAAAGTTCTCTTCTCTCCAATTCTATTCAATACCTCCTCATTAGTTATGTGATCTACCCATCTAATCTTCAGCATTCTTCTGTAGCACCACATTTTGAAAGCTTCTATTCTCTTCTTCTCTAAACTATTTATCGTCCATGTTTCACTTCCACTCATGGCTACACTCCACACAAATACTTTCAGAAACGACTTCCTGACAGTTAAATCTAAACTTGATGTTAACAAATTTCTCTTCTTCAGAAATGTTTTCGTAGCCATTGCCAGTCTACATTTTATATCCTCTCTACTGCGACCATCAACAGTTATTTTGCTCCCCAAATAGCAAAACTCAGTTACTACTTTAAGCATCTCATTTCCTAATCTAATTCCCACACCATCACCTGATTTAATTCGACCACATTCCATTACCAACTTTTTGCTTTTGTTGTTGTTCATCTTATATCCTCCTTTTAAGACACCGCCCATTCCGGTCAGCTGCTCTTCCAAGTCCTTTGCTGTCTCTGACAGAATTACAATGTCAACGACGAACCTCAAAGTTTTTATATCTTCTCCATAGGTTTTAATTCCTACTCTGAATTTTTCTTTTGTTTCCTTTACTGCTTGCTCAATATACAGATTGAATAGCATCGGGGAGAGGCTACAACCCTATCTCTCTCTCTCTTCCCAACCACTGCTTCCCCTTCATGCCACTCGACGCTCATAACTGCCATCTGGTTTCTGTACAAATTGTAAATAGCCTTTCACTCCCTGTATTTTACCCCTGCCACCTTCAGAATTTGAAAAAGAGTATTCCAGTCAACGTTGTCAAATGCTTTCTCTAAGTCTACAAACGCTAGAAATGTAGGTTTGCCTTTCCTTAATCTAGTTTCTATGATAAGTCGTAGGGTCAGTATTGCCTCACGTGTTTGAACATTTCTACGGAATCCAAACTGATCTTCCACAAGGTCGACTTCTACCAGTTTTTTCATTCGTGTTAGTATTTTGCAGCCGTGGCTTTATTAAACTGATAGTTCAGTAATTTTCACATCTATGAGCACCTGCTTTCTTTAGGATTGGAATTATTATATTCTTCTTGAAGTCTGAGGGTATTTTGCCGTTCTCATACATCTTGCTCATTAGATGGTAGAGTTTTGTTAGGCCTGGCTCTCCCAAGGCTGTCAGTAGTTCTAATGGAATGTTGTCTACTCCCGGGGCCTTGTTTCGACTCAGGTCTTTCAGTGCTTTGTTACTCTCTTCCCGCAGTATCATATCTCTTATTTCATCTTCATCTACAATCTCTTCCATGTCTTCTTCCATTTTTATAATACTGTCCTCAAGAGCATCACCCTTGTATATAGACCCTCTATATACTCCTTCCACCTTTCTGCTTTCCCTTCTTTGCTTAAAACTGGGTTTCCATCTGAGTTCTTGATATTCATGCAAGTGGTTCTCTTTTCTCCAAAGGTCTCTTCAATTTTTCTGTAGGCAGTATTCTTCAATTTTAATTTACAGTTCATGACCAATAGATTGTGGTCAGAGTCTACATCTGCCCCTGGAAATGTCTTACAATTTAAAACCTGGTTCCTAAATCTCTGTCTTACCATTATATAATCTATCTGAAACCTTCTAGTATCTCCAGGGTTCTTCCATGATTCTTGAACCAAGTGTTAGCTATGATTAAGTTATGCTCTGTGCAAAATTCGACCATGCGGTTTCCTCTTTCATTCGTAACTCCCATTTCATATTCACCTACTATGTTTCATTCTCTTCCTTTTCCTACTGTCGAGTTCCAGTCACCCATGACTATTAAATTTTCGTCTCCCTTCACTATCTGAATAATTTTTTTTATCTCATCATACATTTCATCAATCTCTTTGTCATCTGCGGAGCTAGTTGGCTTATAAACTTGTACTACTGTGGTAGGCGTGGGCTTCATATCTATCTTGGCCACAATAATGTGTTTACTATGCTGTTTGTTGTAGCTTACCGGCATTCCTATTTTCATATTCATTATTAAAACTATTCCTGCATTACCCCTATTTGATTTTGTATTTATAACCCTGTATTCACCTGACCAGAAGTCTTGTTCCTCCTGCCACCAAACTTCGCTAATTCACTCTATATCTAACTTTAACCTACCGTTTCCCTTTTAAATTTTCTAACCTACCTGCCCGATTAAGGGATCTGACACTGCACACTCTGACTCATAGAACACCAGCTTTC
Source organism: Schistocerca americana (assembly GCF_021461395.2). Taxonomy (NCBI): domain Eukaryota; kingdom Metazoa; phylum Arthropoda; class Insecta; order Orthoptera; family Acrididae; genus Schistocerca; species Schistocerca americana. The sequence continues at coordinate 563,253,727 of NC_060119.1, read as the reverse complement.
TTTCTCCTGATAGTAACGTCCTCCTGAGTAGTCCCTGCCCGGAGATCCTAATGGGTGACTATTTTACCTCCAGAATATTTTGCCCAAGAGGACACCATCATCATTTAACCATACAGTAAACCTGCATGCTCTCAGGAAAAATTACGTTCACAGTACCAGCACAGCAAGGCCATTTTGGTTAATGTTACAAGGCCAGATCAGTCAATCATCCAGACTGTTGCCCTGCAACTACTGAAAAGGCTGCTGTTCCTCTTCAGGAACTACATGTTTGTCTGGCCTCTCAACAGATACCCCTCCGTTGTGGTTGCACCTACAGTACAGCTATCTGTATTGCTGAGGCACGCAAGCCTCCCCACCAGCCGCAAGGTCCATGGTTCTTAGTTTCCAAAATATATGCAAATTCCAAACTATACTAGGTCCAAACAGTGGTTCTTTAGCACATTCTAGTAGGAACTGAGATTAGTGACATATTTAAATATGTTCAGCTGAGTTAGTATTTCCCTTTGATAGTGAGTAATGTCTTATGATTGGATCAGTAAGAACTGAGATACCCACAGTCTTTAAAATATCATGAATTAGAATCGAACACTGGTGCTTGTGTTGCTTTCTTGCATCTAGAAATCTTCCAGCAACTGGCCCTCATGTCCATGACAATTTCATTTATCTCATAATTGATAACTGTAGCTTCTGCGATACACTAAGCAGTCACACATGTAGGCCACAGACTTCACTCTATTGTAAATTGTGAATCAGAATATTCTTACTCTTTAGAGATTTTGATTGGAAAAATAAAATTTCCTGCTTTTGCTACAGCAGGGCTTTTAAGATGTCACAAGGTCTTGTGATCAGTAGCACTTAATACCCACTCCATTGGTGCCAGCTACATAGTGAATTCAAACAGTTGTTTCTGAATTTTGAAGTGACTGGGAACACCATAAGTAATAATGACCATCTTTTCTGCCTGTGCCTGAAACTCTTGTACTTACTGTAATGGAATCACAAGTGAGTTCTCAGAAAAATTAGAGTGCAGCACAAAACACTGTTGTTCAGCCTGTTTGTATCTGTTCTCATTTGCCATACATTGTTCCAGTGTCTTCAGATGTTTGGTGTGCTATTGCTTTCACTATCCATTTTTCCAAGTTTGCCAATGAAGGTATCAGTGGCAACAGTTTTCTTAATTGTCCTTGTCATTTTATCTCACCTACGGCACAAACGCACAAGTCACTGAAGTGGTATCAAATCAAAAGACTTGTATCAGGCAGCCAAACATCCCAGCCAGTAATGCCATATGTTTATTTCCATTTGTCAGTGGGTTTAATCTCCTCTCAAGTTCCTTACGTGACTGCTTGTGTCTGTTAGTAGAGTCCACCTTCCCGTCCCAGGGTTGTCACACGAACTCCTAAAACATACAAGTCTCTTGCTCTACATCACATACTACTAGCCATTCCACTTATTCAACCGTTATTAGCACACTGGACTCGCAATCGGGAGGACGACGGTTCAATCCCGTCTCCAACCATCCTGATTTAGGTTTTCCGTGATTTCCCTAAATCGTTTCAAGCAAATGCCGGGATGGTTCCTTTGAAAGGGCACGGCCGATTTCCTTCCCTAACCTTCCCTAACCCGAGCTTGGGCCCAGTCTCTAATGACCTCGTTGTCGACGGGATGTTAAACACTAACCACCTACCTACCTACCTCAACCGTGTATAGTGTTACACAACTGCTAGTAAGTTACCAGACAGAGTTCAAAATTTGCACAATATGCGCACAAAACGGACATCTCTCATTCGGAGTGTAACAATACCCTAATGTTGTAGTGTATAAAACAATTATCTTAAACTGTAGAATGTTAAAAGTTTCTTCTTATGTATGGTGATAGTTTACTGCAGCTCATTTATCTTCATATGTTCACCACTTTCTATGATGATAGCCTCCCCTTTTTGACACACTGGTGAGAGCATTCCTATTTATCTTCCAAATAAAATGACTGCAATTTCAACATTTGTTTTGTTCACAGAATTACCATAGTAAGGGTCTGATTTTCCAAACACGCCTTTCACAGTCCTCACATTCCTTACTTAGTCACCTGTGTATTTTGATGGAGGATGAATGTAGCATAGAATATTATTCTTTGAGAGCAACTGTGGAGTTGCTGTTAGAAGTTGTATCTTTTTGTTATAGCATGTACATGATTGAGTGCCTGAATTGATAAATATTCTTGACAAGTTGCACAAGCTTCTTGTGGTTCATTTTTTTCTGAAGTCGGAATTTCTGCTTTAAGAGTATGGTCAGCTTTGTTTTGGTATAATCAACCAAAGCTTCAGTAAATTATCTGTTTTTTGTCAATACATACACCTTAACTGTGGTTTCTTAACAGCCATAACACCAACCTTTGTAGCTTACTGATACTACTACTCATCCACTCACTATCACTGGTGATATTCAGTCAAAGCATTTAGAACAGAAAATGTCATCACTGGGAACAACTTTAATTTCCAACAGTCCTGGAATGTGCACTCATATCCCCAATATGAAGTACTGTAAGTCCTTTCTTTTTTTAGTTAAAAATAAGGGGGGGGGGGGGGGGGGGGGGGGAGGGAGGGAAGGAAAACGGTAAACAAGTAGGAACGCATTTCAGACACAATCCGTCCCACAAAAAAACCCTTAAACTCAGTTAATAAGGGAACAATTTAGTGAGCTACTGTTTGTTTGGCTCTTGACAAATTAATTGTCAGTTCATATGTCCTCACTTTCAGTTGCTACCAAACACACAGAATTATCTGGATGGTTCAGAATACGCTACAACATATCTTTTTTATTGTGTCACATTTACCCAAGAGTTAATTTAAAAGAAATTGCGAGAAATTCCAGATACAGTGTGACATGTTCCATTTTCGGAACATGTAGATCCTCGGACATACAGAACCTGTAAATATCTAATAATTTTGAGACTGGTCCCTTTGAGACAACAAAATTGTAACATAATTGCAATAAAAAAAATTGATCATGGAAGTTAAAACACAAACATTGTCTATAAAACCTGTTTAACTGAAAAGTTAAATAACCAAAATTTTTGGGATTGGCATTTTTAGATTAAAAATTATTTTTGAATTTGAATTTTAAAAACATAGGCAGTGACAGAAAAAGCACCTGAAAATAAACTTCTAAATGGAGGAAATAATTTTAATCAAAAAAATGATTCTGTTACTATAGGTTATACATCTTGAACTGACTGCTATTTAATTAAAAAGAATTACGCCAGACACATTTCACTTTTATTTATAAAGCATCTTCCATGGTTATTCTACAAATTGGATACATACATTTGTACACTTTTGGCTCTTCTTCTTCTTCTTCTTCTTCTTCTTCTTCAGTAGCACTGCAGCCCTTGGTGAGCCTTGGCTTCTTGAATGGTCTTCCTCCACACTTCTTGGTTATTTGCTGCTCTTTTCCTCCCACAGACTCCCATACTGGTGAGATCCATTATTACGTCATCAATCTATCTTTGTCTAGGTCTCCCCTTTCGCCTACCTGAATGGATCACACCTTTCATCATTTTCTTTCGAATTCTATCCTCTGCCATTCTCTCAAAGTGTCCTAGCCACTGTATTCACTGTGATTTCACAAATTTACTGTGTCCCTACCTTGTATTAGCATTGTAGCGTATTCTCCAGCCTTCTTCCTCCCTTATTGACCCATAGATTTTGCGTAGTATTTTCTGTAGTATTTTCTGCTCAATGGTTCTTAGTGCATTTTTATCATATTTTGTCAATGTCCATACCTCTGACCCATATGTGATAACTGGGTGGGCTAGGGGATTATATATTAGCAGTTCTGTTTTTCTTGGAAGAAGGCTATTTCTGAAAAGTTGCATATTTGCAAAGCAAGCTCTGTTTCCTGCTTATATTTTTTCCCTTATATTCTTTCCAATACTGTTCTCATTTGTTATTAGGGTTCCCAAGTAGTTAAGAGGACACTTCTTTGAAGCATTTCCCATTGATGTTTAGGTTTTTAGGGGTTGTTCTGACCTCAGATTGTGACGTTACCATATATTTTGTTTTGTTTTCATGTACTATGAGGCCAATTTTAAGGCTTCTGTTTCCATTGCCTGGCATGTTTCTTGGCATGTATTGATATTTCTTTCTACTATAGCAACGTCATCACCGTATGCACATATCTGGCTAGTTTTTGTAAATATGGTGCCTCTTTCATTGATTTTATTTACTACACTATGCAGGGCTATATTGAATATGACAGTGGACAGACTACCACCTTGCTTCACACCTTTATTAAAGTCAAAGCTTTCACTTGTTCTGCTAAGGACCTTTACTTTTGCTCTTGTCTGTGTCATTGTCATCCTGATTAGTCTTATTAGTTTTGCACATATACCAACTTCTTCCAGTACTCTGTATAGTTCTCGCCAATTTATGCTGTCACAGGCGTGTTTGAAGTCAATGAATAGGAAATGTAGATCTATATCACATTCATAGAACTTTTCCATCATTTGTCTTATCACAAATTTCTGATCAGTTGTTCTCTGTCTGGTAGAAAGTCACACTGATATTCCCCTAGTATGCCTTCTGCACACTTTTGTATCCTTTCGTTTAATATACTTGTGAAGATCTTATAAGCTGTGCTTAGGAGTGTATGCTGTTCTGTCCCCTTTCTTATAAATGGTGATTATTATTATTCCAGTTTTCCAATTACCTGGCATAGTTTCTGTTTCCCCTATATCTGATATTTATGTGTACAGTTCCTTTATTACAGCCTCACCACCAGTTTTTATTAATTCAGGAATTATGCTGTCTTCCCCAGGGGCTCGTTTGTTTTTTGACCTGTGCACTGCTTGGGAGACCCTTGTAGTGTTGGGGTTCTTGCCTTGTTGGTATCATTATCTACTTCCAGCTCTGCTCTTTCCTTCTGTGCAGCTGTCTCTTCATTTTCGAAGCTGGTGCTTAATGTATCTTTGAAATACTCTGCCCGTCTTCCCACTGTCTGCTTTTTTCCTCCCTTATCATTTTCCCATCATTGCTGAAACAGGCCATTGTTTTTGGCTGGGATCTATTCATTTTGCTTACAGCGTGATAGAACTTTCCTATTTCACTCTGTTCCTTTAACTCTTCTAGTTCTTGAAATTTCTTCTTAGTCCACTCTCTTTTCTTTCTATTGCACAGTCTGTTAGCTCTTCTCCTTAATTCTCTATATTGTTCCACATTATTTCTGGTTTCTCTCTGTAGCACTTTTGTTCTTGCCCTGTTCTTTTCCTCTATTGCTGACCTGCAATCTTCATCAAATCTTTCCTGAGATCTTCTATTCCTTTCTATGCCTATTATTTCCTCTGCAGCATCTTAATGGCTTTTTCAATCCTGTTCCACCTTTCGTCTACTCCTACTGCGGTCTCTTCATTGCTCAACTTTCTGCTTAGTGTTACTTGGTATTTTTTTTACTACTTCATGGATTTTCAGTTTGTCTGTATTCCATTTCATCATCTTTCCTATTCCATTGCCATTTGTTAGTGACAGTTTCTCTCTCAAGACACTGGTTTTACCACAAAGTGGTCAGAGTCTTAACTGATTTGGAGTGGTGTACAATCACCAAATTATGGTCAATCTGATTGACTACTCCATTGACTGCAGACTTTCAAGTAGACAGATGGATCCTTTTGTGTGGGAAGCAGGTACTTTTAATAATCATATTATTCCTTGCTGAGAATTGGCATATTAAGTCTCCATTCTTGTTGTTTTTTTCATGTCATGAATATTTTCCAGAAAGGTTAAAAACAGCATTCTGCTTATAATGTTGGTGTGCAAGTTACTTGCAGTGTTTCTTTACATACTCTGCTCCTTCCCTCCTTGCTAGCAGCGGTCGGCGTCGAAAGACTTCATTTTACATTTTCTCTTGGCAGTTTTTGCCATTCTACAGTATTTCTTGTGCTGCATCATTCACATTTCACTTTCTGAAACTGTTTCTCATTCCACACTGCAACAGTGTTTATGTTTGTTCATTTGTTTTTGTTCGTGTTGTGATTGTTGCCAACCTGTGAAACTACTAATGCAGCACAACAAATACTGCAGAATGGCAAAAACTGCCAAGTGCGAATGTGAAACAGTCTTTTGATGCCAACCCCTGCTAGCAAGGAGGAAAGGAGCAGAATATGTAAAGAAGCACCATAAGTAACTTTCACACCAACATTATTAACAAAATGCTGTTTTTAACCTAAAACAACAAAAAGTGTACAAACGTATGTATCCAATTTGCAGAATAACCATGGAAGATGCTTTATAAATAAAAGTGAAATGCATCTGGTGTAATTCTTTTTAATTAAATTGCAGTCAGCTAAGGATGGACAACCTATAGTAACAGATTTTAGCAGCTGCTGCAGAAGATGGCCACACAAACAAACATATTAAAAAAAGTATTACCTGCCAAATAAAATAAAAGCATCAAAATATTGTGAATCATTACATATACAGATTATTTTAATATTTTACCAAAAACTGCAAGTGAAAAATACTGTCTGAGGTCTCATCTTTGTCTATCTCAATTCAAGCTAGGAACATTGCTTTTCTCTTTTCACATCTAGCAAAAAATAATCAAATAAAAATGGATTTCTTACATAGATGTCAGTTTTAACATTTGGTTAATTCGGTAACATTTGGGACTGTGAAGGTAAAATCTTGCCTGATTTATGAAGCTCATTAGAAAACAGTACTTTAAAAAGCATAATTTCTTTTACAGTGAACCTCATGTTTGGAATTGCATGGCTGGCCATTACTTGTCTTGAGGAGCATAGAATCCAGAATGGGAGTGGCTTGGCTGATGTGAAGGCAAGGGGATAATGATGAAGGGGGAGGTCTTGGCAAGAGTAGGCAATGAATCATAGTATGTTGGTAAGCACTGTGCCCTGCAGATGATAGGAGGACAAATTGGAAATAGTGGAATGAATAGTGCAATTGCAAACTAAGATGTAGGTAGAAGAGAAGGTTGGAGGGAAAAACGAAAATACAGAGAAGGAGAGAGATGAAAACAGAAAAGTGAATAGATCATCAAGAAAAAAAGAGGCAGTTGAATTAATTAGGAGTACTACCAGTGTACTCCTGCATCCTGCCACTCTTCCGGATGTACCTCCATGAACAAACACTCCCCCATATATGCACTGCTTATTGCTCCTCTCATTTCCCTTTTTCTCAATCCATCTTCACCTCACACTTTGTCCTCCTTTCATCTGTGTACCAAAGATAGCACAGGACTTACCATTATGATACATGCAATCTTGTTCTCTCTCTAATGCCTCCCTCATCATCTTTATCTTCTCTTGTTCTCACATCAAGTGGATCCATCTTGTCTTGGAGTCTGAATGACCAGGGATTCTTTCCCAAACCCATCGCTCTTTCCTTCTTGATGAAGGAACTAAGTGTTCTGAAATATACTAATAGATTTGTTCTTCCTTTTATTTAGCCCCTATCAGTGGTACTGGCATTTTGGCTCCTGAATATCTCCCTGTAATTTTGCACTCAGCTGCTTTTTGCCATCTAGATTATGAGGCAGTTGACATACATTATACTTTATCACTCCAGAGTATATCAGTTCACTCACCATGTCTGTGGTTTATTCTTTCATTTGATAAGGCATCATACTGTCATGTGATTCGTATTTCAGTTGAAGCTGTGCTACGTATTTGGATTTTGTAATTCTGATAATTTCTCTAACAGTGTTGTATTACGGTCAGACTGTAAGTTGCTTCTAGATAGATGTAGCTGTGTCCAGAGTGGTAACACCAAAAACATAAATATGTATATTACTTTGGTTGTAAATTTCACATTTGGAGGTTGTCTTGTTAAACAAGTTTTTGTGGGCAACACTGCTCAGAATCCTTTGTTAAATTCACACACATTCAGAATTTAGTGTAAGCTGTAAGAGACTTGTGCAAATTATATTACAAATGTTTCAAAGAAAAGAATGTAATAAAGTACTGTACTGTGGTGAGTAGTAAACTCTAGACTTATTAAATGTAGAAGTATGGGAGTTGTTATGTGCATTTCTTATAATTTACAACAGGTGGACGTTACGCTATTTACAATGTGTCTGGGCGCTCATATGCAGCGACCAAGTTGGGTGCTGGAAGAGTTGTTGATTGCGGCTGGCCTTCACATGGTGCTAGACGAGCACCACCTCTTCATGCGCTTTATACTCTTTGTAATGATATGTATGCATTCCTGCAGAAGGATCCAAAGAATGTGTGCATTGTACACTGCACTGTGAGTAAATGAGTTTTGATAATGCAATTGTGGTTTTTTTTCCTAGTATATGTTAACTTGAAACACGAGCTGCATCATATCTTTAGATTTTTAATATTTGCCTCACAATGTTGAATTATTTAGTTCTATTCTTGAATAAAATGGCACAATGGGCCATTTAAGTTATTCAGGGTGTCATTCAATGGAAGTTGTAGCAAAAACTATAATAATAATAGCACCTTTACTTGTTGTAGCTACTGGAAAATGGCCAAACTTATAACTATCAGGGTGAGTCAAATGAAAATGTTTCTAATTGTAACAACGAACAAAAAACTTGCATGTCATTTTTTGACATAGTTTCTGTGATGTTGAACGCACACAATCCACCGACCTGGAAGTGAATAGATACCACGATGAAAGAATTCTTTTGGTCGGGGTGTTTAGCCAGTCGTGCACTGCAGTTTCATCCTTTTCGTCACTTCTGAAATGCCTGCCTCCCAAGGCTTCTTTTGAGTGCACCGAACAGATGAGTCACTAGGAACGAGGTCTGGTGAGTGAGGAGGATGTACCAGACATTCAAATTTCTTTTCTGAATAATCTCAACTGTCTTACAGGCTGTATGCGGTCAGGCACTGTCATGCTGCAGCCATACACCTCAAGTCACAAGTTCTCATCATCTACTCCTGATAGCAGGGCGAAGTTGATTTTTCAGCATGTCTAATAGAAATTACTGGTTACCATTACCCCCCCCCCCCCCCCCCAAATCCATGAAATGAAATGCATACCAGAAGAGAATGAGTGTGAATTTTCCATCAGGTGGTGGAGTGCAGAATTTTTTTGGTTTTGGTGATGAGCTGTGGTGCCATGCCTTGCTTGACCTTTTTGTTTCTGGTTGATGGTAGTGGACCCAAGTCTCATTGCCTGTAGCAATTTTTCCCCAGAAATTCACAACCGTCGATGTGGAAATGGTGCAAAAGTTCTTCGCAGGCATTGATGCGATGGTCTTTAAATTTTGTAGTCAATTGACGTGACACCCATGTTGCAGACACCTTATTGGAGACAGTACATCATGAACAATATTCTGTGCTGAACCAATATTAATCTTCAAACTTGTGGCTATTTCATTCAGAGTTTTGTGTCTGTTCTCCTTCACAAGCTCCTCCGCTGACACAATATTCTCTTCGATCACTATGTTGTGTGCCTGCCCTGGTCTGAAGGCACCCTCAACAGAAGTTACATCACTTTTAAACGTCCTACACGACTCGTACACTTGCTGCAATGACAAACATGAATCGCTATACTGTGCTGTCATTCTGCAATGAATTTCAGTTGGTTTGACACCTTCACTACACAAAAAAATACAGCACAGGTCGTTGCTCAATCGTGGAGCATGTTCACAGCCGGGCAGCCATCTCGTTGTGTAAGCTGTTGCCTTTTCCTGTATTGTAGCATCACTCTGCACCTGTCAATCACTTTCAGAACCTCAAGGGACACTACAGTCACCTAACACCTCCATCACACAACTTTTTAAAATTTTATGGAACTTTTAAGGTTTTCAGTAGATTCACCCTTGTAGATGCAATGCAACGCCAGATATGTTTAAGTATGATTGTAAATTCTCATAGGCAGATATATTAATAAAGCTAAAATTAAAGTTACTTGCAAGGCATAAGCCTCTGACTGAATTCCTGTGTACATAGCTTATCTTTCTGTAGGTGACAGTGTAGGATAAACTATTGAGATTGAAAAAACTTTGCTTTGTATCTGTAATTTTTGCATTCAGAAGTCATTTCTAGCGTTGTGGTGGTGGCAAGAGCTACTGCTCATCATTAGAATCCATACCACTTTAACTTAATTTCAATATATTCATTTTAACTGATCACAACTGCAGTGTGGTTCATTCTTTTTGTCTATTCAAACATTATGATCACCTGGTTGACAGTATGTCAGTCCCTGTCTAGAATGCAATACAACAGTGATTCTGTTTGGAATGGATTTGTCCTTGGGAGGCTTACAGAGGTATGTGGCACCAGATGTTGACACCCAACTCAATTCCTGTAAATTACGGACTGGTTGTTTCTGTGTGTGGAGCTAATGCCTGATGGCATCTCACAATCAGATATGTTCCATCATGTTCAGATCAGGTGAAATAGATGGCCAAGACACCATTGTGAATTCACTACGATACTTCTCAAACCACTGTTGCATGATTCTGTCCTTCTAAGAGGCCAGTTCTCCTGATGGAATATACAGTTGCTGTCGGGGAAGACACAAAGTGAGAAGGGATGTAGGTGGTCTACAATAATAATCATGTAGACCACAACTGTCAGGGTGTGTCTGATTACTGACACAGATGCAGTGGGAGCGCAGAGGAATGGTCCCCATAGCATAATTGTGTGCTCTCCTCCACTGTCCACCCCGAATTTGTTGTACCGTGCAGGTTTGAAGCAAGTGTTCTCCTGTGTGATTGTGTATCCAAGCACCACCATTGACCTGTTGTAGCAAGAAATGTGATTCATCTAACTGGGCAATACATTTTCATTGATCCACAGTTCAATCTCAGTGATTCTCTTCCTCCTGCAACCATAATTTATGATGTCATTGGGTCAATATGGGAACACATACAGGTCATCTGCGACAACAACGTACTCTTAACAGTGTGCTCCAAAACACTTGTGCTTGGACAAGAATTGTACTCTGTTGTTGGGTCTGCCACATCTCTCTACCTATCCAGCTTTACAGATCAGGTGAGCTGCTGACTTTCACATTCTGTGATGAGACGTGGACATTAAACACCATTTTGCCCATTCATGTCTTACCATCCTTCGACCCCTTTCCATAAATGTAAGGCAGTAGTACCGAAATGACTAGCCAGCTTTGCTGTTTTCAGGTACCAGGTCATAACTACCGCTCCTTTCTCAAAATTTCTTACGTCAGTCAATTTCCGCATTTGTGGTTCATATAGTTCCCATTCATCTCTACTCTGCTTCTATATTTTACTTATACATCATGTACCCACAGTGCCACCAGACAACATTCAGTGTCATGGTGGGCAGTGGTCAATAATGTTTGGGCTCATCACTATATTTAGTGCTTAATAATAGTATCAGATTGTAATTCTAGATGATGGATTTTCTGGTTACTTTCAAAATTCATTTTGATCTAAAATGTAATCCCACAAATTTCATTGTACTCTTAAAGTAACTTTTAGCTGTGGTTTTATAGAGGTGACAGATCTCAGTCTGAGATGAAATAAAATTGATAAAAATTGTGTATTTGGATTATCGCAGCCTGTGACTCTTCACTGTAAACGAAGACAATCAATGAAGCTAACTAAAAACATGTGACAGGACCTCAGGGGGAAAGAGGGGGGGGGGGGGGTGCAGAACAAATGGCAAAGACAGGTGCCTTTAAGAAATGTGCGATGGAATGGACTTTGTGAGGGGGCAGAAATAAATGAAAAGCATACAACATCCAAATATATTACCCGTAGATGGAGCATTGTGCAGTGATAAGGTGTTAAATGTTGAGAGTTTATTTTTTGACTTAAAAACATTACAGTAGCATGAGTGTTCAGCATATTACCCCTATGTAGCATATTACCCCTATGTAATGTCAAATCATGACTGCCTGATGGCTACCAAGTGATAACATGAAATTAGGAAATCGATAACTTCCGTGACTCAGATGAATCATTGTTAACCTTTGAAATGGTATGAAATTATTTTGTTCTTGTTTTTACTTTAATTAGAAAGATTAGCAAATTACTTTCTGTACCTCCATAATAGAATTATTGTTCTGTACATTTATAATGAATGCTTATAGTGCAGGAATGATGTTGATCGTTCAAATGTAGCATCATGAGAATGATAAGATCCAGGCTGTGGCTGAAGCCCATCGCACAAGGAGTGAGGTTCATCATATGTTTGGTAGAGGGTGCGCCCGAGTGCCGGCTAGCAGGGAGGGGTGACAGCCACCTCACATGCCGAACCTCTCACATGGTGCAGGATTTGGCATGGAAGCTAGCTGGCTTACTTGACTCGCGTGAACTACAAGGAGTGCGAGCCGATTGGTCTGCAGTATTTTTCAAATGATTGTAAAGAAACTATTTGGTAAAAAATTGGTTTTTGGTGATCTTGTAGCTTAATTAGTCAGCTTCATGTGCATATTATTTCATTAATAATGGTCATAGTTATTGCAATATTCTGAGATTAAGTGAACTACTGCAAGAATATTGGTAAATGTGCATTGAGAAATAGAGACCACTATGAATTGGCGTTTGGTGTATGGTAGGTCATATGTTGCTGCGTTTGAAATGTATCTAGTGTATTGAATTATTCTTTAAAGTTGGAAGAACATTGCTCTCTATCACCAATCTCGAGAAAATGGATTGTATGAAAAGTGCTTCATCTGAACCCACCTGCTGATGAAAAAGCCAGAATGACAATTTCTTAACAGTCCTTGTATATTATAAGCTGTTTGAGACATTGGAGCAAGATTTTGGCAAATCATAATACAAAAAGAGGAGAGTATTTTTCCATATGATTACTATGCGAAACTTCTGTATCTAAATATGATATTCAAGCAACTACAGATTTTTCAGTGAAATAATGTAGTTTTTAAGGGCCATCAATGAGAATTACTGTGGGTTTGGAACAATATATGTGAAGAGTTTATTTTTATGCTGAGAATGGGCATTTTCATAAACTGTTGACTTGTCTTTCACTCAGTTGCTAGTTATTAATATACTGTTTAAGGATTCTGCTGCAATTTCAAGTGCATTGGAATGTTAGTGAGATGAATATTTGTAAACTCTGTGTTTTGGATGAAGTAGTATATTTTAACATGGCAGTGTTGAAACTCGTGTGTTACTCAAAATGTGTCATTGTTAATGTTTTTCTGAAGAAAAATAAATGGTCTAAGAAGTCTGCTGAAAATAAAGCGCTACTTCTGTTGAAATTTCGGTGGCCTCCTATACCCCGGTATATTTTTATTAATGAGTGTTATGGATTGAAACTGGCCAAAGGATTTTATTTTTATATATCAGCGATCTAAGAAACTTGAAAGCATTTAATTTGCAGAATTCTGACAATGGACTATCAAGGTATAAACAGATTATTAGTGTCTTTGGTGAACTAAAATATGTTTGTGGTGAAAAAGTACAATCCCCCTCTCTGTTAATTGTTTTCATATGTTAGTAAATCCTGACACTGCCATATTTCTTAGATAACTGAGATATAGAAATAAAATTTATTGGAGAATTTCAGTCCATATCATTAATTATTAAAAATACACTGGTGTACAGGATTACACAAAAATTGCAATAGAAGTAGCAATTTCTTTTCCCCAGACTTCTTATTACATTTACTTTTCTTTGGAGAAATGTTGTGTTTTGAGTTATATGTAAGTCTCAATGTTGTCACATTAAAAATCTGCTTATTTTGTCAAAACACAGTAGATTTTACCGAAATGGATCTCACCAATATTCTAATGCTGTTGAAATTTACAGAATCCTGAAACAGTGTATTATTAAATTAGCAACTGACAGAAAGACAAGTCAATATTTTATGAAAATACCCATTCTTAATATAAAAATAGACCGTTATTTCATCACTTACATTGTTCCAAACCCACAGCATTTCTCAGTTCAGTAGTTGCTTAAATATCACACTAGATTTTCAGTAGAAGTTTCACACATTAATTGTATGGCAAAATACTTTACTCTTAGCTTACTATCATGTTCCAGTCAGAATAGCTACATCATATCTCATTCTGTCTTTTTTGCTGGCACAAGAGTTTGGGGTGAAGCACTTTAGATACAATCAATTTTCTCAAAATTGGTGATAGTGATATCCTTCCAAGTTTAAGGAATAATTCAATATGTAAGATGGATTTCTTACACAGCAACACATGACCTAACGTGCACCACATGCAAATTCATAGCGACCCCTATTTTTCAATGCAAACTTCCCAAAATTCTTCCAATAGTGTACTTAATCTAGAAATATCATAGTAACTATTACTATTAACAAAATGGTACACATGAGAGTGACAAATGAAGCTACAAGATGTGCAAGAATTGAACTTTTTAACAGATAATTTCTTTATAGTCACTTGAGAAAGATTGCAGGTCGACCGGCAGGCGCGTGACATTTTGTTTCATCTCAAGGGTTACCAGGTGTTCTCTGAGAGTTCCCACCTTGTAAGCTCTAACATCAGAGGCCAAGCAGGACTCCAGATTGGTGTGTTCGTAGCAGTCAAGGAATCTTACAAGGACTTAAAAGGAAAATAACACCAGAGTTATCACAGAAAATATTCACAACTCCTTACAGTGCATGCTGCTTGCAGACAACAGAGCCTGCAAGGGAGCCTTTGCATGAGCAGGCAAGTAAGCTTACAGCAAATCTTAATCTGTGTGAAGTGTGCTTAAGCCACTCTGCTATATCATTTATCCCAGTTCAGAAAGATATGCAAGATAATTTCTTTGTAGTTTGGAAAGTAGATGGAGAGATACTGGCAGAATGGATGCTGTAAAGTCTGTTTGAAAGTCATTTCAGGATAACTCAATAATTAAGATCATTGGCCATGAAAGGCAAGTCTCTGAGAATTTTGATGTTAACGAGGCTTACAGGCATTTAAATTATTTTTGGGAACAATAACTGGATGAAACCTGAAGTAAAAAGCTTTTAAATATTTAGTGAGTCATGGAACATAGATTGGGAAGACAGATTAGACATCATGGGAGGGGGAGCACTCATTGCAGTTGTCAAAAATATTTGTTTTTAATGAGGTCAATCGTCAAGTTGTCTGGACACATATATTCTACCATGGTGGTTTTAGAGACATTAAAGGAAGTCTATGCTCAGTAGCACAGAAATACCCATATATGCGATATTAGTTAGAGGTAGATTTAATCTACCATGTATAGACTGGGACGTTTGGATTCATCATTCGGACGGGGTGGTGGTGGTGGTGGTGGTGGTGGTGGTGGTGGTATGGTCAGGCCATCTTGCAAAGTACATTTGAGTACATTTTTGGAAAACTGTTGTGAGCAGCTACTTCAATGGCCTACATGCAACTGAAATATCTGAGACCTTGTAGCTACGAATAGGCTTGACCTTGTTGATAGTGTCCTATAGAAAAGGGGATTAGTGGTTATGATGGTTACTAAAGTTAATAAATCAGTCAAGAAAACTAGGAGTATTTTTGCTACAAAGAGCAGATAAGCAGTTCCTAGCACACCACTTAGATAATGAATGGAGATCATTTAGTTCCAGTACGATGGAAGTACAGAGTTTAAATGGGTTGTAAATCAGGCTGTGGGAAGTATGTGTCAAGTAACTTGATTGAAGATGGAGAAGACCCACTGTGGTTGAAGCATTTTAGTTCAGAAGAGACTGCACAGATGACAACACACAGAAGTTAGTAGAGAATTGTGCATCTGTAAAAAGATGGATGCATGAAACGTACCACTTCCACCGTCGTGCCTTTGTGAAGGATCTAGCTGAGAATGTGAAAAATTCTGGTCCTATGTAAAATCACTTAGCAGGTCTAAGTCTTCCATCCAGTCACTCACTGATCAATCTATTGTGGGAGCTGAAGATAGCAAAACAAAAGCCAAAGTTTTAATTTTTACATTTCAGATATTGCTGACACAGGAAAATCATACAAATGTGTCATTGTTTGACCATCAGATTGACTATGGACAGCATAGTAATAAGCATCTCTGGCATAGAAAAGCAACTTAAAGAGTTAAAAATAAATAAGCCTCCATGCCAGGACAGAATCCTAATTCGGTTTTACAAAGAGTACTCTGCAGCATTGGCCCTTTACTTAGCTTGCATTTATCATGAATCTCTCATCCTGTGCAAAGTCCCAAGCAACTGAAAGAAAATACATGTGACTCTTGTATCTAAGAAGAGTAAAAGAAATAATCCTCTAAATTGCAGACCAATATCCTTAACATTGATTTGCTCAGAATTCTTGAACATATTCTTTGTTCAAATATAATAACATTCCTTGAGACGGAAAAGCTGTCCACAAATCAGAATGGTCTTGGAAAGCATTGCTTGTTCAAAATTTAAATTTCCCTTTTCTCACATGGTATCCTGTAAACTATAGATAAAGGGCAACCGGCAGATTCCATATTCTTAGATTTACGAAAAGTGTTTGACACAAGTTCTCCACTACAGACTGTTAACAAAGATATAAGGATACAGAATAAGTTCCAAGATACATGAGTGGCTCGAGGATTTCATAAGTAATAGAAATGAGTATGTTGTCCTCAACAGCGATTATCATAGCCAAGGGTACTGTCAGGAGTGCCCCAGGGAAATGTAATAGCACCACTCTTTTTCTCTAAATTCATAAATGATCTAATGGGTAGGTGTGATTGTGGTGTACGGGAAGGTGTCATCACTGAATGGCTGTAGGATTATACAAGATGACTTAGAATTTCTAGTTGGTGTAATACATGGCAGCTTGCTCAAAACATTGAAAAATGTAAATTATTATGAATGAGTAGGAAAAAAACCCTCTAAAATTAGAATACAGAATTAGTAGAGTGCTGTTTAACACAGTCATGAAGATTAAATATCTAAGCATCATGTTGCAAACCAATACAAAATGCACTGACAATGTGAGGAATGTAGCAGGAACTTCAGTTTAGTGGGAGAGTTTTAGGAAAGTGTGATTCATCTGTAGAGGAGACTGGGTACACAGTACTAGTGCAACCCATTCTGGAGTACTGCTTGAGTGTTGGAGATCACCACTAGGTCAGATTGAAGGAAGACATTGAAGCACTTCAGAGGTGAGCTATTAGATTTGTTATGAGCAGGTTCGATCAACACCCAAGTATTAGGGAGACACTTTGGGAATTAAAATGGGAATCCTTGGAGGGAAGGTGAAGTTCTTTTGAAGAAACAGTGTTGAGAATATTTAGAGCATCAGCATTTGAAGCTGACAGTAGAACAAATCTGCCACCACCAATGTACATTTCGCATAAGGACCACAAACATAACACAAAGTAAGACTAATATGGAGACATACATAGAGTCGTTTTTCCCTTGCTCTATGTGCATGTGGAACAGAAAGGGAAATGTCTAGCAGTGGTACAATGTAACCTCCACCACGCACCCTACTGTGGCTTGCGGAGTCTGTATACACAGGGTGAAAAGTATTTAAACCGACAAACTCTGGGAGGTTGTAGGGGACATCAAAACAAATATTTTTCTCTAATGTCATTTTTTCCTATGAGGAGTATTTAAACCGGTAGAAGAAGATTTCTCTGGTGACAAATTAATTAAACCAACAAAAAAGTCCAGAGGGGACATCTGGGGATCGAGCAGACCATGGTACAGGACCACCTCTGCCAGTCCACGTTTCTGGGAACCATCGGTCCAGGAATCGACGCACACGATGACTGAAATGTGCCGGCGCCCTGTCATGTTGGAACCACATGCATTGTCTTGTAGGGAGTGGGACGTTTTCCAACAATTCTGGCAATGCTCTGGTGAGAAAATTGTAATAGTGCCTGCCATTTAATGGCCTAGGTAGCAGATACGGCCCAATTAAACAGTCCCCAACAACACCGACCCACACTTTAACGAAGAACCGCATTTGATGAGTGCTAGTAACTGTGGCATGTGGGTTATCCTCACTCCAACAATTGTGCATGTTGAAGACTCCATCATGCCCAAACGTTGCTTCATCGGTAAACAACACAGAGTATGGAAATGTAGGATGCATTTCACAGTGTCCCAGGTACCACTGCAAAAGCTGTGCTCTGGGTGGATAATCAATTGGTTCCAGGTTGTGGACACGCTGTAAGTGAAATGGACATAACAATTGCTCTCGAAGGACTGTTCTTACATTCGTCTGATTCGTCCCCATGTTACGCGCAATTTCACGAGTGCTGATTGAAGGCTCCCGCTCCACGTGCTGCATGACAGCTTCCTCAAATTGCAGCGTTCTTACCGTGCGATGGCATCCCTGTCCAGGTAATCTGCTAAATGACCCAGTCTCACACAGACGTTGGTACACTGCAGCAAAGGTCGCATGATGCGGGATACGGCAATTAGGATATTGTTGTTGATAAATCCGCTGTGCAGCTCGTCCATTGTGGCGCGCTGCGTAGTACACACCAAGCATATCAGTGAACTCATTCCAGGTGTATCACTCCATTAGTAAGAGACAATGCACTACTACACTGGCGGACAGCAGTTGCCTACAACTGAAGAGCGTAATACACCCTTCTAACAACTGAAGAGCGTAATATGGCCTCCACCGGTTGAAATACTCCTCATAGGAAAAACTGACATTAGGGAAAAATATTTGTTTTGATGTTCCCCATAACCTCCCAGAGTTTGTCAGTTTAAATACTTTTCACCCTGTAGATATAGATATAGAAAAGTAAAACAGTACTGGAGGCAAAAATCAGTCGCAACAGAGAATTTGTTTTTCCTCGGTGAGACAGTTTTTTGTTTGAAATAAAAACTTTATTTTATTAGTGAACAATATTAGGAAAAGGATAATTTGCTTCTTAGCATAAGGATGGCACATTGAGTTGCAGAAAGTCACAACAAAAGACTGTTACACATTTAGGTTTCAGCCTAAGCTGCCTTCAGAAAAGAAAACATGCACACACAGTCACACAAGCAAGCGCATCTCAAGCACATGTGACCGACATCTCCAGCAGCTTGGACTACACCGCAGCTGTTACGTTGAGCAGCAATCTAGAGTGGGGCAGGGAAGGGGGAGGGATAGAGGGATAGTAGGGTGTGAGTTGGGGCAGAGAAGAGCGCTGTATGGCAGTTTATGCTGGGACTAGATGGAGTTGTAGGTGGTCTGGAAAGACTGTCAAGCCCGGGTCTGCCGGGGGGGGGGGGGGGGGGGGGGGGTTTGAAAAGGAGAAGAGAATAGAAAGACTGGTGGACATGTTGTTAGAGGGTGGCACACGATGGGGATGAGGTGACAGGTGGTGGTGGACAGTGTGGGACAGTAGGTTACCATAGTGAGGTTGGGATAATTTCAGCAGCAGAGAACGTGTTGTAAGGGTAACTACTACACTGGCGGACAGCAGTTGCCTACAACTGAAGAGCGTAATACACCCTCTAACAACTGAAGATCGTAATACGGCCTCTAACAACTGAAGAGCGTAATACGGCCTCCACCGGTTTAAATACTCCTCATATGAAAATCTGACATTAGGGAATCTGATGGTAGAGGGTAGTATCCAGATGGCTCGGGTTGTGAAGCAGCCATTGAAATCAAGCATGTTATGTTCAGCTGCATGTTGTGCCACAGTGTGGTCAACCAAACCCTTAACCACAGTTTGGCAGTGACCATTCATCTTGATGGACAGTCGCTTGGTCCCTGTGGCAAAGGGTTGGGATTGGGAGTAGCATAAGGGTGGACTAGGTTGTGGAGTTTTGGTAGGTGATGGAACACCACTTAAGGAGGAATGGGAAGGCTCTTGGGTAGGAAGTCTCTCATTTCAGGCCATGATGATATATAATCAAAGCCCTGATGAAGGACGTGGTCCAGTTGTTCCAGTTCAGGGTGGTAGAGGTGACAAAGGGGGCACTCCTTTGTAGCTGTTTCTTGAGGGGATAGAGGGTGTGTGGGGGAAATGGTGTGATAAATCTGTCTGTTAACTAGCTCTGGGAGTAGTTCCTGTTTGTGAAAGCCTTTGTGAGACCTTCAGCATATTAGGCAAGGGAGTTATTGCCACTGCAGATACACAGTCCCCAGGTGGCCAGGCTGTATGGGAGGGATTCTTTGATGTGTAAGGAATGGCAGCTGTTTGATGTGTAAGAGATGGCACTATGAAAACGCGGATACTGTTGGTCGGTTTGATGTGGACAGAGGTGTAAAAGTTAGTAAGGCGTATGTGGAATGAGGTTGTGGGTTTGGAGGCTGAAGGATGTTGGGAAAGATAGTGGTCAATAGCGATAAGACCATTGTCATGAGAGATGTTGACAACAGGAAAGTGGCATCAACAGTGGCAGCTAAGGATTCAGGAGATAAATGGGTAGGGATATGTAGAGTTAGTGGAGGAGGTGCTTGGTATTTTTGATGTGGGGAAACTAGATTTCAGGCAGTTAGTTGGAGGTGTTAGTCAGTGAGGGCCAAAATTCTTTTGGGGTGGGGCAGGGCTGGGGGAGGGGGCAGCACATTTAACAGTTACAATGCAGCATCCAGAATTGTTGAGTTCTTGGATTTGGGGTAGCATGTAGAAGATGGGTATGTGAGATGTAATAGGGGTAAAGAGGAAAATGGATTTGGGGGAGATGTTCTGGGAATTCCCCATCGTATGTGATTTTTTTTTTGCCCCCCACAGAAAGAATTTTGGCCCTCATTGACCAATACCTTCAACTGTTTGCTTAAAATCTAGCCTCCCACATCAAAGGTACCAATCCCTTCCTTAATCAAATCTCCACCATCCCCATCCTTTTTTATCCTGAATCCTTCAGACTCGAAGCTCACAACCTCATTCCTCGTACACCTTACTAACTTTATCCTAACACACAATTACTTTCCCTTTGAAGGGGAGGTTTAAAAACAAATCTGTGGCACAGCCAAGGACACCAAAATGACACCCTGCTATGCCAGCCTGTTAGTGGGCCGTCTGGAGGAAACCTTCCTAGCCTCCCAAAAACCTAATATCTTTGGTCTAGTTCAGGTTCATTGATGATGTCTTCATGATCTGGACTCATGGCCAAGACACCATATCCTCAGTCCGTTACAACCTCAACACCTTGCCTGCCATCCACTTCATCTTGTCCTCCTCAAACCAGCATCCCACCATCCTGGGTCTTGAACCCTTCCTCTCCTACAACTCGATTCACACCTCTGTCCTCATTAAACCCACCAATGCTTCCTGCATTTCACAGCTGCTATCCCTTACACATCAAAAAATCTCTCCAATACAGCCTGTCCACCTGGGGACAGTATATCTGCAACGACAAGAATTTCCTTTCCCACTATGCTTGAAGGGCTCACAAAGGCTTTCACAGGCAGACACTATCTCTCCACTGAGAGATCTCCGGTGCCATTTCCTCTCACATACCTAATCCCCCCAAGAACCAGCTACAAAGGAGTGCCTCCTTTATCACCCAGTATCACTCTGGACTGGAACAGCTGAATCACATCCTTCAGCATGGCTTTGATTACCTATCCTACTCAGAACCCTTCCTCCCCAACCTAAAGTGGTGTTCAGTCACCCACACAACCTCCACATCATCCAAGTCCATCCCTATGCCACTCCCAATCCCAACCCTAGCCACAGCAATCATATCCCTGTGGAAGCCTCATTGTGATCCATCCGCCCAGCACTTCCTATTCCAATTCTGTCACAGACTTATCCTACCCCGTCAGAGGCTGAGCCATCTGTGAAAGCAGCCATGTCATGTACCAGGTCTGCTGCAATCATTGCACAGCTTTTTATATTGGTACAGTGACCAACCAGCTGTCCACCAGAGTGAACAGCCACCGGCAAACTGTGGCCAAGAGCATTGCTGACCACCTTGTGGCATAAGATGCAGCTGAACGTAAAATGCTAGATTTCAATGGTTGTTTCACAACCTGGGCAATCTAGATACTACCCTCCACCACCAGTTTCTCTGAACTGCATGGAATGGAGTCATCCTCGCTACATATTCTCCACTCACAAAATTATCCCTGCCTCAATCTTGGGTAACCTACTGCCCCCACACCCTCCACCCATTACTTTTTGCCCCCTCTGTACTGTCACCTCCTCTCTGTTAATATACCCTCACACTCATTCAGCACCACTCTCTGCCAATGCATCTTTCCTCTTCTCCACTCCTCACCTTTTCTGATCACCCTGCCCTACCTCCCTGCACATCATCTTCCCAACTGTTGCTCTTGTCAGCCTTCTCATGCTTCCATCTAGTTCCTGTACACTCTGCCAAACAGCACTCTCCTCTGACCTCACCTGTACACCGCTATCCCTGCCTCACTCCAGGTCACTCAATGTGACAGTGGCATTTTGGTCCGAGATGCCAGAGTTGGAGGTCATGTGTGCTTGGTTTTGTGTGTGTGTGTGTGTGTGTGTGTGTGTGTGTGTGTGTGTTTTATCTTCTTTTCTAGAGATGGCTTTGGCTATGAAACCTAAACGTTTTTACAGTCTCTTTGTTGTGGCTGTCTGCAACTGTGTCTTCTTTATGGTGAGTAGCAATCGATCCTTCACTGTTGATATTGCAACCTGAAGTTTCCAGCTTTTTATTAATGGTTGGTTAATTTCACGTCTATCGGAACATTGCAAAAATTGGTGTGTGTATTTCCATTTGTTGACATGTGGTTCTCACAGCAGAGTGGAAGGATTAGTATGAGGTCTGCACAAAAAAATTTCAGAACATTCGTAAATTTGTGACAATGGTGTGTTGGAGCGAAATGTGGTTGGCATCCCTGCACACTCCTGTGTGTAATTTGAAACTGCCGAAGGTTTCATTGTTGTATGTCTGTTAGTTATTGTTCAGTACTGTATTGAGTAGAATTTTGTGTTGCACAGTTTGCAAATTTCGAGATGGCAGAATTAAAGGAGCAATGCGTCTGCATTAAATTTTGGGTGAAGCTTGAGAAAACCTCTAAAGACACACACAAAATGATGCAGGAAGCCTACAGTGGAGAGTTCTTAAGTGTACTCTGGTTATGAATGATCCACACAGTTTAAAAATGGCCAGACGCAAGTTAAAGATGATCCCCGTTGAGGACGCCCTTTGATGTCTACCAATGATGCTCATGTCAGGAACATCACCAAAATTATGCATACTAATTGAAGACTGACTGCCAGAGAGATTGCAGAAGAATACAACATTTCAGTTGGATCATGTCGTGAAATCTTGACACAGTGTCTTGGAATGCACTGTATTGCTGCCAAGTCATCTTGACTCATGAGTCAAGACCAGAAAGACCTTCACCTTCCCATCCGTGAAGAGCTTTTGGATCTTGAAAATGAGAACAAGATGTTTCTTAAGAGAATCATAACTGGTGGTGAGACATGAGTTTAGTATTATGTTGTTGAGACCAAGGTTCAATTTTCACAGTGGGTCAGGAAAGGTTCTCAAAGTCCAGAAAAGCTTGTCAGGTCAGGTCAAATGTCAAAGCCGTGCTGTTAGCTTTCTTTGACTTTGAAATATTAGTTCATCATGAATTTGTGCCACAGGGGCACACATAATTGATGGTAATATCAGGATGTGTTGACACCTGCGAGAAAATGTTAGAAGGAAACTGCCTGATGAAGATTTGCAACAATGGATGATATAAAAAAAAATTCATAGACAGCACTTCGCACAATCGAGCAGAGTGCGTACCATGACTGCCTCCAGAACTGGAAATGGTGTTGGAAGCAGTGTATCAATATTGTGGAGGAGAGTATTTCAAAGGAGACCATACACAACGTATCAGTTTTCATATCAGTAACTCATTAGCCCACATAACATGGCACCTAACCTAACCTAACCACATAAACCATTACACAGTCATGGATATCTAAAATAAACTGTAGTACAGGCTAATGATTTTTGCATTGAACAACTGGACAGATCATTAAGACAAGATTCAAAGAACACATTCTTTCTAGTGAGAAGAATGCATTTAAGTCTCATCTTCATTGTAAGAACTATGCTGCTTGACATAGTGTTGGAAAGCTGATAAGGGGCAGTTTATGCATACTGAAATATGGAAATACTTCAGTAAGTTTACAGATAGGATATTAAGCAAGGATAAAGACTAGATGATTTTTAGAGAACTTATATGTAACATTGAAACAGTTGTAACTTTTGATCTGGTTCTTTCTCATGTGCTTAAGCAGACCTTCCTTCCTCAAATAGACTAAGAGTGCACTTTCTGTCATCTTCTATAGCATGTTTCTTTTGTACTTGTAATTTGTCATATTAAATACCTAAAATGTAGAAAGACAGACAGAACAGAGCTTCCACTGTTTATTGTGTAAGAGAAAATCCAATTTGTATCAAAACAGAGTAGTATTATTCATGACCTGCACTTCTACACAAACAAGTTGTGCATTGATGTGTGACTACAGGTCTGACAACAGGATGATAGTAGAGAGCTGGAAGGTAGTCATGGCACTTCTTGCTGCAGTATTTCAAGGCTCTCCCAACAGCTATCTGCCATGCTCCTAGAAATAATGACAGCTGTACTAAGTGCTCCAAAATAAGATAACAGCACCAGCAGTTCTGACCAGAGTGTTTGCAGATTTCCATTGGCTGTAAGGTGAATACCAGAACTGTTCCCCAAATTCCCTCCTCCATGATCCACTGGACAATACAGTATACTTCTGATAAGACTTAAGAGCCTGCCTACTCACCAATAAAATGGGATGAAAAGTGTCAAAAAATATGTTGGTGCATTGTATTTCATTATTATTAAGTCCCATGATTGTTTGCTGTGCTACTTACAGTGTTGTGATTTGTCACTTTTGGTGTACTGGGTTCGCCAAGCACTGTCATCACCTGTTAATACTCCACTTGCTTTTAGCCAAATTCTTTTGGAGTCTATATTGGTTTGTCTGCTGGATTTAACTCAAAATGTACTAAATGTCCGTTGTCACATTTGTCCCATCACATGCCAAGACGGTATTTGTAGATTTGTGCAAATGATGCCATACTCCAGTGTCCATAGTTTCATTTTCTATCAACATTGTGAAACTTCGTGCAAAGATCAAAGATGTATTTTTATATTATTTGTTTACAGTGTATCTGCTACTGTCAGGTCAGGATATCTCTCTGTTAATACCATGAAACTATACATTAATTAATTGTAAATGAATGTGATGTTTTCTTGTGCCTAGGCTAAACAATGTTAGTATTTTTTGGTTTTATGAGATAGTAACTTAGATAAATATCACCACTGTAGAAATTTGTATTCAAATTAAGTACTTGTAGTTTTATCAGCACTTTTCATCCTCGAATCAGATCTTGAATATATATTTCATTTTACAGGATGGAAAGGCAGCTTCAGCAACACTTGTGTGTGCATTCCTAATGTTTGTTAACATGTTCAGGAGACCTGAAGATGCTGCACAAATGTTTGCTGTAAAAAGAATGCCCCCCTGTCTTCAGCCATCTGAAATGAGGTATGTAATCCAAAAATCAAATCAGTTGTTACTAGAGTTTTCATTTTGTCTTCTTCCTGATATCACTAATTGTGGCAGATCATGATCAATGGGAGTTGTACAGTATTATCTACTCCCTGCAAGACATAGGAATCCATCTGTAGATAACACTATGTACTGACAGAATGGTAAACTGTGTGTTACAGCCCAAAGTTAACACAGGACATTATTGTATACAAATGACCTACAGCCAGAGCCAGAGTTGCAAATAATAATTACAAAAAAAAGAAAGAAATTGTATACTGGTGCCACCAGATAGTTCTGAAATTTTAGCTGTGACATAGTGAATGCAGTTTGTCTTCATGTGCCCCACTTATCTAGTTAGTAGCAGAGGTATTAATTGTAACAAAAAAGCAGTTAACAATGAAAGTAAAGTTATGCAGCATACCTATGAGACCTCCAGAGACAGTGTAGCAATAAGTTTATCAAGTATTCTTACCACTCAGTACCAAAGTCTTGACACTCATTCATGATTAAGTTACATTAAACAAGCCTACCTTCTTTGTAGGCTATTTACAGCATGATTTGTGGCTTGTATGGTCAAAACTCAGAACATGAACTTAGCCACATGTGTTACCACAAGGGCCTGTAAAATATGCATCCAGGTTGGATTTATGCCAGTAGCCTAAAATTGCTCAAGCTAGTTGAATGTGATTAAAAATGATGGTATGTTCCCTATTACAAAATCATTTCAGGCTGTTTTTCTTAAATACTTCTTTCCAGAAGAGCATCATGGACTGAGCACTAGCATATGATAGATTATTAGAATTGGGTGTAACAGGTGGTTCAAAACATTGTTACAGTCTCGTAGTGCAGATATTTATGAAATGATATTTGTTGTTAAAACATACTTCTTATCTCTCCACATCTTGGATCAGTAAGTACACAATGTGTGGATTTCTATACTGGGTGTATCACAATTAGAAGCAGCTGCCAGGGGCACCAGGCTGAGAGAGGTGCCCAAGAACAAGATTTGTATACATTGTGTTTCATAATTAGTAGTGAAAACTAACATGGTGAGTCAGGAGAAAAGGACAGAGGGTGGGCAACGCCAAGTGATAAGTCACTTATGTGGAAAAATGTTGTCGAACCAGCACTGGTCCTATCATTGAACCCAGAGAAACGCGCACACACACCTCCCTTAACCATGCCTCAGACAGATTCCGCATCATAGCTTTTCTCATTAGTATGGAGAATGGGCTTTTGCTGTGTGTTCTTGAAGTATGAGAGAAACCAGTTTTGAGCTACTCATCTTACTCCATAATGGGGTAGCTTCTGGTAATATTTTGTGATCAACCCAATCAAATGCTTTAGTCAAGTCAAAGATGACACCTAGCATTCACAGCTTTGTTTGATGCATCCAGTGCCTCACAGAGAAAAGAGACTATAGTATTTTGAATTGTTAAATTACGTCTAATACCAGTGTGTACATTGGACAGCAAATTATGTGAACTGAAATTATCAATTGCTGTTTTATATACAGCCTTTTCAGTATCTTTAGAAAATGCTATTGAATAGAATTTTTTTTTTGTAAAGTGGTTTCACTACTGAGTACTTTAATCATTCAGGAAACTGACAACTCCTAAAAGAAAAGTTAACAAATGTGCCTAACTCCTGTGCTAATATATGGAGCACAGCACTTAAGTATTCTGTTACGTACTCCATCATATCCAGAAGAGTCCTCAGTAATTTAATTATTGACTCAATCTCCCCTCTGTCACTATCACTGAAGTACATTTCAGATAGCAGTCTTGGAAAGTCATTTTCTAAGAGAGTTATAAGATTCCCTGTAAATACTAGGTTTTTATTTAATTTACTAGCTATATTCAGGAAGTGGTTATTAAATGCTGAACATGTATCTGGCTTATCATGGATGCTGGAATTGGCAGTCATGTGTGCATGTTGTGTGCTTGCTGGTGTTTCTCTTTTGCTGATGAAGGCTGTAGCTGAAAGCTTTATATAAATGTCTTTTCATTCTGCCTGCCTATAATGTAACATGTCTTCTTTAAGGTAAGTAGCAATCTGTCTTTTCCTACATTGTTGATATTCCTACCTGGAGTTGCCACTGTTTGATTTTATCATGAACAAAAACATTTTTACTATGTATTGACTATATCCTCAACCTTGTGCTGTTGGCCAGATACTTCCTTCATTACTGATGATATGCTTTTAATTTTTTCCTGAGAGTTAGCTGTTCTACTGCTACATCTTTGCACTCCACATGGTTGTTGCCTTCCAAATGACATTTTTAAACATCTTGCAATGTTATTTGTAATGGACTACTGCAGCTTGCTGTGAGTATTTCTAACATATTGACATAATGCCCACTTTGTTCTACATCATATCCTTATCCCACTAGTCAGCCACCCAGATTGCCTGCTATTGCTTGTATCCTGTTTTAAATGTTCTAATGGAAAATAACTTTCATAGAGCAAGACAAATACATCGAAGAAAGAATTTTTTTCATCGTCTGTTATCATCACTATAAACATCCTGCCATTGTTGGTCTTTAATGAGGTTTAAAAAGTCTCTGTTGCCACTAGATTAACATTTCTAAATTGTGTGTGTGTGTGTGTGTGTGTGTGTGAGAGAGAGAGAGAGAGAGAGAGAGAGAGAGAGAGAGAGAGAGGGCACAACCGTAACTTTTCCTACACAACTGTCAATTCAGTGCTTTGACTTGCCAATAAATTCACATGGAATAAAATTTTTCACGTACATGGCAACACCCCACTCCATAAAGAGCTCCTTGCTGCCTAGTAAAATCTGATCTATTGATAGACTCGTCTTGCACTGCAGGAAAGCGATCTATACCCTGTGACAGCAGTGCCTCCTCTAGGACCATATTAATATGTCTAACGGATGCATTAAGATGAGCCCATTGAAACATCTGCATGAGGTGTACATTTGTACCATCATTATGTTCATAATTATTACTTTAGACCCATCTGTCACAAGTGAATAAAACAAATTTTTCATGCCACACTTGTTTTGACTTTATTACTTGCAAGGCGTCTTCAGTGGTCTGAATATATGCATATTTGTGTTTAAACTCGTTTTTTGTGTACATCTTAGACATTATATATTGAGGTTATAAACAGTTGTGGCACTTTCTGCTTATCTGTTATGCAGCGATAGTATGAATTTTCACTTACACATTCCATTACACTGCTATCTGCCGTATGAACTCCAGTTTTCACTGTACTAGGAAATGAACGTTCATGTGCTTGATATTATGTTGTGGATGGCATTACCAGATGTGTGTTATTCCCAACTGTTGTGTGTGTGTGTGTGTTTGTGTGTGTGTGTGTGTGTGTTGCTTCTCTTTTGTAAAATTCCTACATAACTCCTCTGTGTTATCAGTTGCCAAACTGGCATTAGGCTTCACAGTGCTGGTGATCTAACACTCACTCCCCAACACTTCCTGCAACTGTTGACATCTCTGCAATGAGAACTGCCTAACAGCAGAACTTTCTTCTTTCTGTTTACAACTGACTTAGGCTTCTTAACTGTGGGGGACTGCTGCAAGTATCCTACATACACAGCTACAAGAGGCTGTTCTCCACTAAACTCTTGACAGTTGGTCAAAAATGTTGGTCGTACCCAAAGCAAAATTATCTGAATAGATCAGTCTCTTAACAGCCTTCTTAATAACTGCCAGTTTACATTCCAAAGCCACCTTCTTCCTATTCATCCTATCTAGTTTCTCCCTTGCATTGTCTAACTCTAGCTGAAGAGCATGGCTCGTATGCTTCTGCCCCTCTATTAACTTCTTTTTGTTACATATACTGCAATTCCAGGAGAGGATCGTACTAGAATGCCCATTGGCTTCCCTACTGCTTCCCCCCCTTTCCCAATGAAAATACTTCCACAAATCATACACTGTAACTGACTACTCACAAACCTGCGATAAATGTATACTTCACTCGTGATAAAAATTTTTATAGTTATCGAAAAAACTATAGACTTACATTACCTAAGTTAAACCATTACGGTAAAATGATTTTATTAACTAATTACAGGTATTTCAAAATTTTCTCTATAGAAAGACAGTAACAACTACTAATACAACTAATCCAACACTAATATTACTACCCCAAATACTTCACACAGTTACTTTACTCAGACAAACATTTCACACGGCCACTGGTACATTCGGAGAAATAGCAGCAGCATTGAGTTGTCGACACACACACACACACACACACACACACACACACACACACACACACACACACGCACACAAACAAACAAACAAACAAACACAAAAGAGAATGAAAACTTTGCTAGCTTTTTGAAGAAATTCTTTGACAAACTTAGAGTACACGTGCAGGAGGAGGAGGGGTTGGAGATGGGTAGCTAGCAACTCAGAGGGAGGCAGCATATGCGCAGACCACGAATGTAGGAGGGAGGGGTGGCAAGTGCATCATGGGCTAGCATGGGACATACAGGTATGTCATAACTGCCATCTGCTTCACATCTCCTATGGAGCAATCTACGTAAATTCAAGTATTAACTGTGATTTTCTTACTTGTCACTTCTTTTTCCGTGTATTTTTGCTTTTAGGAAGCTTTAATTTTTGAGTACTAGTAATAGTGTTCCATAGATTTCGTGTTTGTTTTGAATACAGTCCAGAGACAATTAGTGCTTATTTTCATTGTTTCTAACAAGAAGTGCCTAGTAACCACAGTTTAGTCAGCTATCAGCTACTTTTAGTGAATTAGCAGTGAATTAAAAGTTGATTAACTCTCTACAGTAAATTGTTGATTTCTTAGGATGGATAGGATGTGTGACTGCTGTGCACAGATGCAGGAGGAGCTGGCCACTGTTTGCGAACAGCTGAATGTGCTGATGGCCATGGTCAGCCGTCTTCAGGCTGCTGCCTCGAAGTGTAGCGGCAGTGAGGAGTCCGGTGCGTCGCATGGTACACCCCAGGTGTTACATGCTTCACCCACGGTCCCTTCTGTCGAGACATCTTAACGGGTACCGGGTGCAGTTGGGCCACCTTCTCCCCAAGGGGAGTGGCGGGTTCAGCAGCATTCGCGTCGCACAAGGCGGAGGGTCAATATGGAGGCTGGCCGTGTGGCATCACCAGCTCGGCCTGTGAGTGGACATGTGGCCGCTCCTTCAGCAAGGTCCGAATAGGCACACGGGGGGAGGGGTTTATTAGTGATTGGGAGCTCCAATGTTAGGCGAGTGATGGAGCCCCTTAGGGAAATAGCGGAAAGGTCGGGGAAGAAGGCCAGTGTTCACTCTATCTGGTTGCTGGGGGGTCTCATCTGAGATGTGGAGAGGCCATGCCGGCGGCGATAGAGAGCACTGGGTGCACCCGACTGCAAATTGTTGCTCATGTCAGCACCAGTGACGCCTGCCGTCTGGGTTCAGAGGTCATTCGCAGTTCATACAGGTGGTTGGTGGAGTTGGTGAAGGTGGAAAGCCTCACTCACGGGGTGGAATCTGAGCTAACTATTTGTAGTATCGTTCCCAGAACCGATCGTGGTCCTCTGGTTTGGAACCGAGTGGAAGGCTTAAACCAGAGGCTCAGGCGATTCTGCGGAGATCTGAGGTGCAAATTTCTCAACCTCCGCTATCGGGGTGGAGAAATGTAGGGTCCCCCTGAGTAGGTCAGGTGTGCACTACACACAGGAAGCGGCTACAAGGGTAGTGGAGTATGTGTGGAGTGCACAAGTAGTTTTTTTAGGTTAGATTATTCCCTCCCTAGGCCCGACAAGATGCCTCCTGAGACGCGACAAGGTAGCAGTTGGAAAAACACAACAGGGAATGACAATATTAATGTGGTAATAGTAAACTGCAGGAGCGTCTATAGAAAGGTCCCAGAACTGCTCTCATTAATAAACGGTCACAATGCCCACATAGTACTAGGGACAGAAACTTGGCTGAAACCAGATATAAACAGTAATGAAATCCTAAACTCAGATTGGAAAGTATACTGCAGAGATAGGCTGGACAGTGAAGGGGGAGGCGTGTTTATAGTGATAAAAAGTGCAATAGTATCGAGGGAAATTGGTGGGGATCCAAAATGTGAAATAATTTGGGTGATGGTCACAGTTAAAGCTGGCTCAAACATGGTAATTGAACGTCTCTATAGGCCCCCTGGCTCAGCAGCTGTTGTGGCAGAGCACCTGAAGGAAAATTTGGAAAATATTTCGAGTAGATTTCCCGACCATGTTATAGTTCTGGGTGGAGATTTTAATTTACCAGATGTAGACTGGGAGACTCAAATGTTTATAACGGGTGGTAGGGACAAAGAACCCAGTGTATTTTTTTTAAGTGCATTATCTGAAAACTACCTTGAGCAGGTAAACAGATAACCAACTCGTGGCAATAACATATTAGAACTTCTGGTGACAAACAGACCTGAACTATTTGAAACAGTTAACGCAGAACAGGGAATCGGCGGTCATAAAGCGGTTACTGCATTGATGATTTCAGCCGTAAATGAAAATATTAAAAAAGGTAGGAAGATTTTTCTGTTTAGCAAAAGTGACAAAAAGCAGATTTCAGACTACTTGACAGTTCAACGCAAAAGTTTTGTCTCAAGTACAGATACTGTTGAGGATCAGTGGACAAAGTTCAAAACCATCATACAATATGCATTTGATGTGTATGTGCCAAGCGAGATCATAAGAGATGGAGAAGAGCCACCGTGGTACAACAACCGAGTTAGAAAACTGCTGCGGAAGCAAAGGGAACTTCACAGCAAACATAAACATAGCCAAAGCCTTGCAGACAAACAAAAATTACATGAAGCGAAATGTAGCGTGAGGGGGGGCTATGCGAGAGGTGTTCAATGAATTCGAAAGTAAAGTTCTATGTACTGACTTGGCAGAAAATCCTAAGAAATTTTGGCCTTACGTCAAAGCGGTAAGTGGATCAAAACAAAATGTCCAGACACTCTGTGACCAAAATGGTACTGAAACAGAGGATACAGACTAAAGGCCGAAATACTAAATATCTTTTTCCAAGGCTGTAGTTTCTTCTCTAGATTGTTGCGCAGATGGCAAGATGGTAGATATCTAAATAGATGACAGAAGGATAGAAAAACAATTAAAATCTCTCAAAAGAGGAAAGGCCGCTGGACCTGATGGGATACCAGAGTACGCGAAGGAACTTGCCCCCCTTCTTGCAGCAGAGTGCCGTAAGTCTCTAGAAGAGTGTAGTGTTCCAAAAGATTGGAAAAGGGCACTGGTTATCCCCGTTTTCAAGGAGGGACTTCGATCAGATGTGCGGAACTATAGACCTATATCTCTAAAGTCGATCAGTTTTAGAATTTTGGAACACGTATTATGTTAGAGTACAATGACTTTTCTGGAGACTAGAAATCTACTCTGTAGGAATCAGCATGGGTTTCGGAAAAGACGATTGTGTGAAACCCAGCTCGTGCTATTCGTCCACGAGACTCAGAGGGCCATAGACACGGGTTCCCAGGTAGATGCCATGTTTCTTGACTTCCACAAGGCATTTGATACAGTTGCCCGTAGTTGTTTAATGAACAAAGTAAAAGCATATGGACTATCAGACCAATTGTGTGCTTGGATTGAAGAGTTCCTAGATAACAGAACACAGCATGTCATTCTCAATGGAGAGAAGTCTTCCGAAGTAAGAGTGATTTCAGGTGAGCGGCAGGGGAGTGTTGTAGGACCGTTGCTACTCACAATATATACATAAGTGACCTTGTGGATAACATCGGAAGTTCACTGCGGCTTTTTGCGGATGATGCTGTAGTATATTGAGAGGTTACAACAATCGAAAATTTTACTGCAATGCAGGAGGATCCGCAATGAATTGACGCATGGTGCACGGAATGGCAATCGAATCTCAATGTAGACAAGTGTAATGTGCTGCGAATACATAGAAAGAAAGATCCCTCATCATTTAGCTACTATATAGCAGGTCAGCAACTGGAAGCAGTTAATTCCAAAAGTTATCTGGGAGTAGGCATTAGGAGTGCTTTAAAATGGAATGACCATATAAAATTAATCGTCGGTAAAGCAGATGCCAGACTGAGATTCATTGGAAGAATCCTAAGGAAATGCAGTCCGAAAACAAAGGAAGTAGGTTACAGTACACTTGTTCGCCGACTGCTTGAATGCTGCTCACCGGTGTGGGATCCATGCCAGATGAGGTTGATAGAGGAGAAAGAGAAGATCCAACGGAGAACAGTACGCTTCGTTACAGGAACATTTAGTAATAGCGAAAGTGTTATGGAGGTGATAGATAAACTCCAGTGGAAGACTCTGCAAGAGAGACGCTCAGTAGCTCCGTATGGGCTTTTGTTGAAGTTTCGAGAACATACCTTCACCAAGGAGTCGAGCAGTATATTGCTCCCTCCTTCGTATATCTTGCAAAGAGACCATGAGGATAAAATCTGAGAGATTAGAGCGCACATAGAGGCATACCGACACTCTTTCTTCCATGAACAATACGAGACTGGAGTAGAAGGGAGAACCGATAGAGGTACTCTAGGTACCCTCCGCCACACACTGTCAGGTGGCTTGCGGAGTATGGATGTAGATGTAGATACCATAGCTAATGATTTTTGTTCAGATGAGTATAGGGTGATATCAACAGCAACAGAAAATGATATAACTGGAGTAGATTTTGTTATAAGTAGGAAGATAGGGCGGTGTGTGTGTTACAGTGAACAGTTCAGTTCTTATCAGAATCGACAGTAAACCAACACTGACAATTATAATTCAGGTATACATGACGACATCGCAAGGTGAAGATGAGGAGATAGAGAAAGCATATGAGGATATTGAAAGATTAATACAGTATGTAAAGGGAAATGAAAATTTAATAGTAATGGGGGAGTGCAATGCAGTTTAGGGGAAGGAGTAGAAGAAAAGTGTACAGAGGAATATGGGCTTGGGACAAGCAATTAGAGAGGAGAGAGACTAATTGTGTTCTGTGATAAATTTCAGCTAGTAATAGTGCATACTCTGTTAAAAATATCACAAGAGGAGATGATACGCGTGGAAAAGGCTGGGTGATAAGGAAAGATTTCAGTTAGATTACATCATGATCGGACAGAGGTTCTGAAATCAGATACAGGATTGTAAGGCTCACCCAGGAGCAGATATAGACACAGATCACAATGTAGTAGTGCGTAGAAGTTAGTTACGTGTTCCATTGATCAGTCTCACGGAAACAGTTATGATGTGGAAAATGTCAAGTGCATAAGAAATGCACACATTTCCTTAAAGAAAATAAAAATAAATAAATGTGTCTACCCCATTTCCTTAAGTGGCACAAAATCCGTATATTACACCTATAGATTTATTTATTCTTACTCAAGAATTCAACTATGGTAAAGAAGGCATTGTCAAGGAGATATGCTTTCCATTTATTTTTGAAACTATCACTGCTGTCTGTCAGACATTTTTTCTACTGGTAATTTATCGAAAAAATTTTACAGCAGTATATTTTACCCCTTCTGTCCCAAAAATAGGGTAAGGAGAGGATAGCATAAATCTGTCTTTCTTCTCGTGTTATAATCATGAATGTCACTGATGTTTTTAAGCTGGTCCATGTTGTTGAGAACAAATCTCATTACTGAGTAAATGTACTATGAGGCTGTTGTAAGAATTCCTAACCTTTTAAACAGATGCCTGCAAGATGTGCGAGTATGAGCTCCGCACAGTATTCTAACCACTTTCTTTTGAGCAGTAAATACTTTTCGCCCAAGTGTTGTTGTTGTTGTCGTTGTTGTCTTCAGTCCTGAGACTGGTTTGATGCAGCTCTCCATGCTACTCTATCCTGTGCAAGCTTCATCATCTCCCAGTACCTACTGCAACCTACATCCTTCTGAATCTGCTTAGTGTATTCATCTCTTGGACTCCCCCTACGATTTTTACCCTCCACGCTGCCCTCCAATACTAAATTGGTGATCCCTTGATGCCTCAGAACATGTCCTACCAACCGATCCCTTCTTCTGGTCAAGTTGTACCACAAACTTCTCTTCTCCCCAATCCTATTCAATACTTCCTCATTAGTTATGTGATCTACCCATCTAATCTTCAGCATTCTTCTGTAGCACCACATTTCGAAAGCTTCTATTCTCTTCTTGTCCAAACTATTTACCGCCCATGTTTCACCTCCATACATGGCTACACTCCATACAAATACTTTCAGAAATGACTTCCTGACACTTAAATCTATACTCGATGTTAACAAATTTCTCTTCTTCAGAAACGCTTTCCTTGCCACTGCCAGTCTACATTTTATATCCTCTCTACTTCGACCATCATCAGTTATTTTACTCCCCAAATAGCAAAACTCCTTTACTACTTTAAGTATCTCATTTCCTAATCTAATACCCTCAACATCACCCGACTTAATTTGACTACATTCCATTATCCTCGTTTCGCTTTTGTTGATGTTCATCTTACATCCTCCCTTCAAGACACCATCCACTCCGTTCAACTGCTCTTCCAAGTCCTTTGCTGTCTCTGACAGAATTACAATGTCATCGGCGAACCTCAAAGTTTTTGTTTCTTCTCCATGGATTTTAATACCTACTCCGAATTTTTCTTTTGTTTCCTTTACTGCTTGCTCAATATACAGATTGAATAACATTGGGAAGAGGCTACAACCCTGTCTTACTCCCTTCCCATCCACTGCTTCCCTTTCATGTCCCTTGACTCTTATAACTGCCATCTGGTTTCTGTACAAATTGTAAATAGCTTTTCGCTCCCTGTATTTTACCCCTGCCACCTTTAAAACTTGAAAGAGAGTATTCCAGTCAACATTGTCAAAAGCTTTCTCTAAGTCTACAAATGCTAGAAACGTAGGTTTGCCTTTCCTTAATCTTTGTTCTAAGATAAGTCGTAAGGTCAGTATTGCCTCACGTGTTCCAGTATTCCTACGGAATCCAAACTGATCTTCCCCGAGGTCGGCTTCTACTAGTTTTTCCATTCGTCTGTAAAGAATTCGTGTTAGTATTTTGCAGCTGTGGCTTATTAAACTGATTGTTCGGTAATTTTCACATCTGTCAACACCTGCTTTCTTTGGGATTGGAATTATTATATTCTTCTTGAAGTCCGAGGGAATTTCGCCTGTCTCATACGTCTTGCTCACCAGATGGTAGAGTTTTGTCAGGACTGGCTCTCCCAAGGCCATCAGTAGTTCCAATGGAATGTTGTCTACTCCGGGGGCCTTGTTTCGACTCAGGTCTTTCAGTGCTCTGTCAAACTCTTCAAGCAGTATCGTATCTCCCATTTCATCTTCATCTACATCCTCTTCCATTTCCATAATATTTCCTCTATATACTCCTTCCACCTTTCTGCTTTCCCTTCATTGCTTGGAACTGGGTTTCCATCTGAGCTCTTGATGTTCATACAAGTGGTTCTCTTATCTCCAAAGGTGTCTTTAATTTCCTGTAGGCAGTATCTATCTTACCCCTAGTGAGATAAGCCTCTACATCCTTACATTTGTCCTCTAGCCATCCCTGCTTAGCCATTTTGCACTTCCTGTCGATCTCCTTTTTGAGACGTTTGTATTCCCTTTTGCCTGCTTCATTTACTGCGTTTTTATATTTTCTCCTTTCATCAATTAAATTCAATATTTCTTCTGTTACCCAAGGATTTCTACTAGCCCTCGTCTTTTTACCTACTTGATCCTCTGCTGCCTTCACTACTTCATCCCTCAGAGCTACCCATTCTTCTTCTACTGTATTTATTTCCCCCATTCTTGTCAATTGTTCCCTTATGCTCTCCCTGAAACTCTGTACAACCTCTGGTTCTTTCAGTTTATCCAGGTCCCATCTCCTTAAATTCCATTATTTTTGCAGTTTCTTCAGTTTTAATCTACAGGTCGTAACCAATAGATTGTGGTCAGAGTCCACATCTGCCCCTGGAAATGTCTTACAATTTAAAACCTGGTTCCTAAATCTTTGTCGTACCATTATATTATCTATCTGATACCTTTTAGTATCTCCAGGGTTCTTCCATGTATACAACCTTCTATCATGATTCTTAAACCAAGTGTTAGCTATGATTAAGTTGTGCTCTGTGCAAAATTCTACCAGGCGGCTTCCTCTTTCATTTCTTACCCCCAATCCATATTCACCTACTACGTTTCCTTCTCTCCCTTTTCCTACACTCGAATTCCAGTCACCCATGACTATTAAATTTTCCTCTCCCTTCATTATCTGAATAATTTCTATTATTTCATCATACATTTCTTCAATTTCTTCGTCATCTGCAGAGCTAGTTGGCATATAAACTTGTACTACTGTAGTAGGTGTGGGCTTCGTATCTATCTTGGCCACAATAATGCGTTCACTATGCTGTTTGTAGTAGCTTACCCGCATTCCTATTTTCCTATTTATTATTAAACCTACTCCTGCATTACCCCTACTTGACTTTGTGTTTATGACCCTGTAGTCACCTGACCAGAACTCTTGTTCCTCCTTCCACCGAACTTCACTAATTCCCGCTATATCTAACTTTAACCTATCCATTTCCCTTTTTAAATTTTCTAACCTACCTGCCCGATTAAGGGATCTGACATTCCACGGTCCGATCTGTAGAACGCCAGTTTTGTTTCTCCTGATAACGACATCCTCTTGAGATCCGAATGGGGGACTATTTTACCTCCGGAATATTTTACCCGAGAGGACGCCATCATCATTTAATCACACAGTAAAGCTGCTTGCCCAAGTGTTGAGTTATCCCAAAATATTATTCCGTATGACATCAGAAAATTAAAGTATGCAAAATATGTTAGCTGGCTAGTTTCTATATCCTCAAAATTAGCAATTATTCTGATTGCAAAAGTTACTGAACCTAGTCGCTTTAGGAGATCAAAAATATGAATTTTCCAATTAAGATTCTCCTCTATATGTACACCCAAAACTTAGTATGCTCTACCCTGCCTACTGACTTCTGTTGATGTGTTACATTTATTGAAGGAACTGTACTTGCAGTAGAAAATTGGATGTAATGTGTTTTTTTCAAAGTTCAGAGCAAGCCCATTTGCAGAAAAACAATCAATAACTTTTCTAAAGACATTATTTGTATCATTTTCTATTCAATTTTCTTTTACCGGATTAATAGTGATGCTTGTATCATCAGCAAAAAGTGTCTGTTTAACTTCTTGTTTCAGATAAGAAGGGAAATCATTCACATATATCAAGAACAGAAGGGGACCCTTCACTGAACCCTGTGGAACACCTACTGTAATTTCACCCCAGTTAGATGAAGTGGGAAACTTCCTTAAATCACTAATCCATATAAATAAACGTTTTGCTTCTTGCTCTGTAGATATTACTTAAACCACTCATGTGCTGTTCCATTTATACCGTAGAACTGTAAATTTTTGTAACATAATTTCATGGTTCACACAAACAAATGCTTTGGATAAGTGACAGAAAATTCCTATTGGTGACAATTTGCTATTTAAAGACTCTATTATGTGGACAGTGAAATTTTATATTGTTGTCCAGTAGAACAGTGTTTCTTTAAATCCAAACTGTGATTTACTAAGTGTCCCATTACTGTTCAGATGCCTAACGACTCTTGAGTACATTACTTTCTCGGCAAGCTTTGAAAATGCTGTAAGCAAGGATACTGGCTGGTAATTATTGACATCCGTGGTGTCCCCTTTTTTGTAGAGAGGCTTGACAATGTCATATTTTAACCTGTCTGGGAAAATACCTTGACTTAGTGATACATTACATATGTGATTCAGAACATCAGCTGTAACTGCTCCACATTATTTTAATATCTTGTTAGAGATGTCATCTATTCCAGCAGGACATTTATTTTTCAAAGATTTAATGATTTTCTTTACATCACTAGAGGTTGTTAGATGAAAATTAATCTGACAAGGATTTCTCAAAACTGACTCTTCCATGTACTGCTTGGCCCTTTTTTTAACTATTCTCAGCAATTTTTTTCACCTACACTTAAGAAATGGTTGTTAAATACATTAGCTACTTGTGTTCTGTTGATTAGTATGGCCTCATTCTCTTTAATAGTCATACTACTTACCCCTGGGATTACATTTCGTGTCTCTCTTCTAACAATATTCCATATTGATTTGATTTTATTGGCCAAGTTGTTAATTTCATCTCCAACATACGTATTTTTTTATGTTCTGACAGCTTTTCTCAGTTCATTACAAGAGTTTTCATAGTGTAAAATTATTTCTGGATCTTTACTAATTCGTGCTCTCATACAATTTTCTTTTTCTTTCCAAAGACTCTTTAATACCTATAGTTATCCAAGGTTACTTCAAAAACTGTTTGGTGTTACATTTTGTAATTTTTGGGGCAACAATATTCAAAAGGGGATATAAAGTTATCAAGAAATATGTTGTATTTATCACTAGCATTTTGCTCATCTTATACATCTCCCCAATTAACATTTCTTAAACTTTCTCTGAAGTGCTCTATAGATATCGGGTTGACCAGCCTTACACTTTTACTTAATGTTTTATGAACTGTACACACTGCTAGGGTTGCAGGTTAATCAATTGTGCATCATGGTCTGATAATACATTTATCACAGGGAAGGCATGTGTTAGTTTTACATCCTCTTTCTGTGTAAATACATTATCTGTTAGCATGCTACTGTCTTGAGCTGTACATGTAGGGAATTTGATCACTTCATCTAAATTAGATGTCATTAATAACACTTCTAGTTCACTTTTCCTATCAGAATTGGTTAGAAAATTTACATTGAAATCATCACAGAGTAGTAACTAGTACTTTTTGTCTGACAGACATTTTAATAGGGAGTCAAACTTTTTTATGACTAGCTCTCAATCTCCTAATGGGGATCTGTACACTGTTGCTTACAAGAGTACATTATCTAGCTGTAGTTCGTGTGCACAATTTTCAAAGTGATGAGTGACACAAAATTTACTTAGTTCTACAGTTTTGTGCTTATACCCTTCTATTGTGTAAGTGGCAACTCCTCCTTTGTCCATGTTAGACCTAAAAGTGTAAGATGCTAAATTACGCCCATTTATACTGATACTTTCCATACCCACAGGGTTACATGGTGTTCAGATAGACAAAGTATATCAATCTCATTCTTATTTTTGACATCATCTAAACACACTAACAGCTCATCTACTTAATTTTTTATTCTCTTGATATTTTACTTTATTCCCCTGATACTACCTTTAGCTTTATCCCTGTTTAGTGTACATGAAGCTTCTTTTATTCTATTTTTCTTGATTGTTGTATGTCTGAATGTACGAGTCTGGCGACATACAAGCTGACTTTAAAAAAAAATTACTCACAATTCCGAAAACTGCAAGAGCTGACAAGTGCAAAAATAATCACACAATCAGCTTAATAGCTCATGGATCCAAGTTGCTGGCAAGAATAATATATAGAAGACTGGAAAAGAAAATTTAGGATGTGCTAGATGAAGATCAGTTTGACTTTAGGATAGGTAAAGGCACCAGAGAAGGAATTCTTATGTTGTGATTGATAATGGAAGCAAGACTAAAGAAAAATCAAGACATGTTAGTAGGATTTGTCAACCTGGAAAAGGCGTTTGAAAATGTAAAATGGTGGAAGATGTTTGAAATTCCGAGGAAAATAGGGTTAAGCTATAGGGAGAGAAGGGTAATATACAGTATGTACAAGAGCCACAAGGGAATAATAAGACTGGGAAACCAAGACTGAAGTGCTTGGATTAAAAAGGGTCTAAGACAGGAATGTAGTCTGTCATCCCTACTGTTCAATCTGTACATTGAAGAAGCAATTATGGAAATAAAAGAAAGGTTTAGGAGTGGAATTAAAATTTAAGGTGAAAGGATATCAGTGATACTATTTACTGAAGACATTGCTATCCTGAGTGAAAGCAAAGAAGAATTACAGGATCTGCTAAATGGAATGAACAGCATAGTAAGTACAGAATATGGATTGAGAATAAATCGAAGAAAGATCAAAGTAATGAGAAGTAGCAGAAATAAGAGCAGCGAGGAACTTGACGCCAGGATCGATGGTCACAAAGTAGAAGTAGTTAAGGAATTATGCTACCTGGACAGCAAAATAACCAATGATGGATGGAGCAAGGAGGACATCAAAAGCAGACTAGCACTGGCAAAGAGAAGTGTACTAGTATCAAACATAGGCCTTAATTTGTGGAAGAAATTTCTGAGAATGTATATTTGGAGCACAGCTTTGTATGGCAGTGAAACAAGGACTGTGGGGAAACTGGAACAGAAGAGATTCGAAGCATTTGAGATGTGGTGTTACAGAAAAATGTTGAGAATTAGGTGGACTGATAAGGAAAGGAATGAGGAAGTTCTACACAGAATCAGAGAAGAAAGGAATATGTGGAAAATACTGACAAGGAGAAGGGATAGGATCATAGGACATCTGTTACGGCATCAGGGAACGATTTCCATGGTACTAGAGGGAGCTGTAGAGGGCAAAAACTGCATAGGAAGATAAAGATTAGAATACATCCAGCATATAATTGAGGATGTAGGTTGCAAGTGCTACTCTGAGATAAAGAGGTTGCACAGGAGAGAAATTTGTGGCGGGCTGCATCAAACCAGTCAGAACAGTGATGACTCAAAAAAGCTGATGGGGTGTGGTGCCCAATAATAAAGATCTCATTCTTCCACAACCTCAACACCTTCTCTCCCATTCACTTCGCCTCGTCCTGCTCAACCTAATATGCCACTGTCCTAGATGTTGACCTCCACCTCCCTGATGACTCCATCCACACCTCTGTCTGTATTTAACTGACTAACCACCAACATTACTTGCATTTTGACAGCTGTGACCCCTCCCACAACAAAAAATCTTACTCCCATATGGCCTGGCCAACCAGTGATAGTGTATTTGCAGTGACAAGAATCCCCTTGCCCAGTAACCTGAACGTCTCACAAAGGCCTCCACAGACAAGCACTACCCCCACCCTCACCCCCCAAAAAAAAGAATCTAGTACACAAACAGATTTCCCACACTCTTTCTTCACACACTCTTAAGTGTCCCACAACCCGCAAGAATCAGTTGCAAAAAAGTTCCCTCCCCCCACCCTCATGACCCAACATCATCTTGGACTGAAGCAACTGAACCATATCCATGGCCAGGCTTAGAATAACTATCATAATACCTGGTAATGAGGTACATAACATATTGGTGCATCCCTATGGTACCCTCATTCCCAACCCCATACCATAGGGGCATATCCTTGTTGGAGACCCAGATGCAAGACTTGCCCCATTCACCCACCCGGCACATCCTACTCCAATCCTTTCACAGGCTTATCCTGTCCCATCAGAGGCAGGGCCACCTGTAAAGGAGCCATGTCATATATCAGCTCTGCTGCAGTCACTGCACAGCATTTTGTGTGGGCATGCCCAACAAGCACCTGTCCATTAGAATGAATGACCACTGACCACCAGTGGCACAACACCACAACACACTGCTGAGCAAAATATGCTGGAGTTCAGTGGCTACTTCATAATCTGTGCCACTTAGATCCTTCCCTTTAGTACCATCTTTCTTAAACTACATTGATGGAGTCTGCAGCTCATGGTCTAATGGCTAGCATTGCTGCCTCTGGATCACAGGTTCCCGGGTTCGATTCCTGGCCAGGTTGGTGATTTTCTCTGCCTGGGGACTGGGTGTTGGTGTTGCCCTCATAATTTCATCATCATCATCATCATTTGTGACTGTGGCTAGATTGGACTGTGTAAAAAAAATTGGATTGTGTAAAAAATTGGACTTCATACGGGTGCTGATGACCTCATAGTTAAGCGCCCCACAAACCAATAATCATCATAATCATACATTGATGGGGTTTAATCTTGCAACACATTCTTCACTTTCATAATCCTCCTGGCATCAGTCCCCTCTAACATATTGTCTCCACACCTCTGCCCAACAGTTTCCCCCTCTCCACTTCATCTCCATTGTGTGCCCACTCAGCAGCTCTGGTACCTGTGTGTCACATGCATGGCCTGTGCACCTACCACCCATCTCTTCCATATTTATAGCCTGCACACTTGTTGCGTCCCTCCGAGCTGCTAGCTACCTGTCCACAACTTCTCCAGCTTCACACTTATTTCTCCCCCTACTCACCCCACACGAAGCAACCCCAACCAAGTCCACTTGCCAAATTCCAATCCAGGAGGTGGGTGTGTGTGTGGGGTGTGTGTGTGTGTGTGTGTGTGTGTGTGTGTGTGTGTGTGTGAGTGAGAAACTTCATTGTTAGAAATCAACTGCCTGAATAATTTTGTAGTGAGAAACTTCATTGTTAGAAATCAACTGCCTGAATAATTTTGTAGTCATTGTAATTATTATACCATGGCAATGACAAA
The DNA here is from genome assembly GCF_021461395.2 of Schistocerca americana. Lineage (NCBI taxonomy): Eukaryota > Metazoa > Arthropoda > Insecta > Orthoptera > Acrididae > Schistocerca > Schistocerca americana. Next base: position 563,210,017 of record NC_060119.1, on the reverse strand, counting down.
ACAGGAATGGTAAGACAAAATTGCTAGTGCTTCAGAAATATTCAGCATGAGGAAAACTTTCAACTCTTAAAGGTCTAGTACGTGATAAGTGGTTGGTCAACAACTCAAGATAGCAAAGACCTAAAACTTTTGAAAATATCATGACATACTTGTTTTATAAATGTATACATAAATTGCTATGCTAAAGTCTGTTTGTTATGCGTATTGTGTTTTTTTTATGTAGGATTTTTATGATTTATTATTCCAGTGTGATTGAAGATATATTTTTATAAAGTTTCTTGCTTTGTAATCAATAATTATCAAGTTATCTCTAGTTCACACGATTTAATTTTCTTGATCTGACACTGTTTCACATTGGAAGTTTGTTGAGCTCTGACTATTGTAATTCAGTAATGGATAAACGAGTGTTTTGAACATGCATGAGCACAGTTCAAAGCACAGTACCAATCTTTCAAAACGTGCTCTTGCAGCACAATACTTTGTAGTGTGTATTATGAAACACTACCTATTGCTATGGTGGCGTAGAAAACAGAAGTTTGTTTATGGAGCCTTTTAATGTATAATCAATGTGGTTGCTTTGTGTTGGTAATAAAAAGTGTATGTTTACAATAAAAATTATGTATCTTTCAAATTAAGAATATTTTAATATCAGTGGACAAGATAATACCAGTATGTAGTCAGTTGGTGCATCATTAGAGCATTGAAATATATCACTGTGTTTGTTGATATTTGTCTTTGTATATCATTATTGACTGACTTCACTTTAACATATGAATATAAAAGATTAGATTTGTGAACAAGAGGGCAGAACAGATGTAAAATAACCACAAACAACAATAATTATTTCTAATGTGAAGCTGTATGGCAAAGGGAATAAGTGTGTGGCAATTTTGTTTGCAGGTATCTCTACTACATGAGCCATGTACTTAAGGAGCCATCCACACATCCTCATTTCAAACCTATTACCCTGGTGTCTGTTACAATACAGCCTGTTCCCTTATTCACTAAGGTCAGGTAAGCATTACACAGTTAGTAGTCGTGTATTAAGATTTATAAGTTGCACAAATTTATTGTCTTCTTCTTCTGATTCAAATTGTGTTGATCATTTCATGCATTGGTTTAGTTTCTATAATATAAATCTGACAAGATGATACAGCTGCAACAACTGAACTGAAAGCCAAATAATTTGACATAAAACTGAAGCAAATTGTTACAAAATTCAAAATTCTACCTCCTCTGTAATTTTCCCAGCCATCCACCTTTCTTTATTGAATCAATTGAGAATATCAACTTTACTTTTGTGCTTACTAAAACTATTTCTATACTGTAGGCAGTGGACCAGGAGGTTATTACCAGAATTAAAGCATACTACTTGTGATGAATATTCTCAAACCTCAGTGCATTTTCTGACATTGGGTAGAAAACTTTGCTCTAGGCCACAGTTTAGCATTGGCCTTCATTCAGGTGGACAGCAGAGTTGATACATGACACAACTGTTTTCACCAGTGGCTCTCCCTGTGATAGGGCAGAATATCTCCATGATAGTTCTGGAGTAGGATGCACTGTGCATAGGAGAGTTCCTGTACCTAATTCTTCCAGAGGGTTATGACCTGTGTGACAAGGGTTTGGAAGTAGGTGTGCCATAAGGATGAACCAGTATATTTCATAGGTTGTGTGGGTTGTGAAATACCACTTTGGGAGATATGGGAATATTATGGGTCATGAATTGTATCCTGTTAATTTAATATTTTCACTTTTTTAAGAATGGCTACCACTTTATCACAATTGATATAAAGATTCACAAAATTTATATGTAGACAATTTAAAATTTCACTTTTTTTTATAAGTGGTGGGGGTAAAATATAAATTCAGCATGGTAGGAAATTTTATTACACAAAATTCTCAGGCAGTCATTCTTGCTTAAAAAGTGTACTATGCTTATGTTTGTGAAAATTGCAGCACTAGGAGAGTTACATGTGACATACGATAACTTGGAATGTGATAATATCCAAATGATTGAGATTATGGAAGTGCTCATAGTTGTTGACATTGAGAAATCAGTACACTGTGCAACATCAGTGTGCTGCAGTCAGACCCTCTTAACATCCAAGAATAGGTTTGTTCTTGAGGAATTGCCTTTGACATAGCTTGTTGTGAGTCAGGATGGACAAGGATATCTCATACATTGAGTGGGCACAAAATATATGAACAGTTGTTCCTGGAGGAGCATTACTAAGAAATGGTCAAGCAACCATGTGCCAAGCACATTCATTGGATGAAGTGTTAGATGAGCATTGGACCATGAAAGCAGTGAGCCCATCACTCTTCAAACAGCTTGCTCTTCCTTACCACATAAAACTTGCTGGTGAAATATCACATGTGGCTCTGTCTGAAGTGCCTTTCACAGTGAAACCCTACTGCTGTAGCAGTTGCTGTTAATATTGTCTTCAATTCATAGGAGTTGAGGTTGCATGCTATAGCGGATGGTGAACCAAACCACTGCACTAAGTTTTTGTCCTCTGTCACTCAACATAGCAAGCTGCAGATTCTGGTTGTTACAGTATCATCCCACAAAATGGCACCATCACTGTAGACCAAGTCGAACAGGAACTTGACAAGGAACTCTACATTTTTGCCACTCAGCACATCTATAGTGTGATTCACAAGCTAATTACAGTGCAACGTGTTAGTAATTTTCAAACAATAGAAGCAGGCACAGTGGCATGCATGCCTTTAGTCTAGCTTGTAACACTTGGGCACAGGTGTCAACGCAAAAGTCCACAACCATTCCAGTGCTCCAGCAGCATCAAACTAAAGCTGTAGGCAAAGTTGCATGGGATATTGTGGGTATGCATAGAAAATGGCATACCACCACTAATGTCATAGTAGCATGCACTCTAAAAGCTGCAATGTCAGAATATGACAAATTCTCTCCTAGAGGTCTTATCATTCTGTCCTGTTCACACTCAAATTTTGGTATTGTGCCGTTTGATAATAGCAAAACATACTGGTGAACAGTTTCATGCTCCCACAATGTTTGACATCTCTTCGATGACTGAAGTTGACTCGTTACTACCATTTCTAGTCATCCAAGAGGATAGTGCTTGGCCTACACTGGAATCAAATCTTTGCAAACTTATTTACATATTATTGATACATTGTTCTATATATCCTGATAGTTAGAATATATTAAAGCCATTCTTTCTGGATATTGCAGTTGTGGTGTCACCGCCAGACACCACACTTGCTAGGTGGTAGCCTTTAAATCGGCCGCGGTCCGTTAGTATACGTCGGACCCGCGTGTCGCCACTATCAGTGATTGCAGACCGAGCGCCGCCACACGGCAGGTCTAGAGGCTTCCTAGCACTTGCCCCAGTTGTACAGCCGACTTTGCTAGCGAGGGTTCACTGACAAATTACGCTCTCATTTGCCGAGACGATAGTTAGCATAGCCTTCAGCTACGTCATTTGCTACGACCTAGCAAAGCGCCATTACCAGTTACTATTGATGCTGTAAAACATGTACCGTCAAGAGCGATGTTCACCAATTATGGATTAAAGTTCAGTATTCCACAGCTACGCCCTTTTTTGCTAGTCTCATTTCCTTGACCTGGTCCAGACCTCACGCCAGCCTGCGTGAGCTAAAACGCGTGCCTTTCGGCTTCCTCTCATAGTGGGCTGGCTCTCTTGCCAATCCACAACAGCAGTAGTCACAAATATCAGTGAAAAAGACCAGTTTTATTATGCAAAAAGTAAAATAGTAAGTGCGGTCAAATAAAAAATCCACAGTGTAAGAAAGACTAAAGCGGCATAAAAAAGGAACACATCAGGTTTTTAAAAATGGCTATTGGTAACAGCTATGTGAAAATATCAATGCTGAAAAGAAGGAAACCCCTGGATTAGCCAAAATTAATACAGAAATATGAGTAGTTGTGGAATCTGGAAAAAAGTAGAAAAACAATAGTACAATTGGAAAAAACAAAAATTGTGTGAAAGAAATTAGTGATGGTAAAGTTTAAAAAAAATTAAAGAAAATTTGGTGGCAAGTACAAAAAAAAGACTTTAAAAAGATATCAATAGTTCATTCTACAAAGATTCTTGGCACCATGGCAGATGGAAGCACTTATTTTGACAGAAGGAAGATGGTGTGTGACTTCGGACCAATCTTCACTTGTTTCTGCTTTCAATACTGTGTGCTAGTACACTGACATTTTGGTAGCTATACTGTTCGTGTGTTAACACGACCATGTGATAACGTACAGAAGCCATCCCCTTCCCAGTATTTTAACCCATGATATAGTTTTGTTTATGAGCACATAAACAAAACTATACTCATGAGTACATCCCCCCCCCATGAACCATGGACCTTGCCGTTGGTGGGGAGGCTTGTGTGCCTCAGCGATACAGATAGCCGTACCGTAGGTGCAGCCACAACGGAGGGGTATCTGTTGAGAGGCCAGACAAACGTGTGGTTCCTGAAGAGGGCATCAGCCTTTTCAGTAGTGGCAGGAGCAACAGTCTAGATGATTGACTGATCTGGCCTTGTAACACTCACCAAAACGGCCTTGCTGTTGCGGTACTGCGAACGACTGAAAGCAAGGGGAAACTACAGCCGTAATTTTTCCCGAGGGCATGCAGCTTTACTGTATGGTTAAATGATGATGGTGTCCTCTTGGGTAAAATATTCTGGAGGTAAAATAGTCACCCATTCGTATCTCCAGGGGGGGAGTACTCAGGAGGACGTCGTTATCAGGAGAAAGAAAAGTGGCGTTCTATGAATCTGAGCGTGGAATGTCAGATCCCTTGATCGGGCAGGTAGGTTAGAAAATTTAAAAAGGGAAATGGATAGTTTAACATTAGATATAGTGGAAATTAGTGAAGTTCGGTGGCAGGAGGAACAAGACTTTCGGTCAGGTGAATACAGGGTTATAAATACAAAATCAAATAGGGGTAATGCAGGTGTAGGTTTAGTAATGAATAAAAAATAGGAGTGCGGGTAAGCTACTACAAACAGCATAGTGAACGCATTATTGTGGCAAAGATAGACACGAAGCTCATTTCTACTACAGTAGTACAAGTTTATATGCCAACAAGCTCTACAGATGACGAAGAAATTGATGAAATGTATGATGAGATAAAAGAAATTATTCAGGTAGTGAAGGGAGATGAAAATTTAATAGTCATGGGTGACTGGAATTCAACAGTAGGAGACGTAGTAGGTGAATATGGATTAGGGCTACGAAATGAAAGAGGAAGCCGCCAGGTAGAATTTTGCACAGAGCATAACTTAATCATAGCTAACACTTGGTTCAAGAATCATAAAAGAATGATGTATACATGGAAGAACCCTGGAGATACTAAAAGGTTTCAGATAGATGATATAATGGTGACACAAAGATTTAGGAACCAGGTTTTAAATTGTAAGACATTTCTAGGGCCAGATGTGGACTCTGACCACAATCTATTGGTTATGAACTGTAGATTAAAACTGAAGAAACTGCAAAAAGGTGGGAATTTAAGGAGATGGGACCTGGATAAACTGAAAGAACCGGAGGCTGTACAGAGTTTCAGGGAGAGCATAAGGGAACAATGGGGGAAAGAAATACAGTAGAAGAAGAATGGGTAGCTTTGAGGGATGAAATAGTGAAGGCAGCAGAGGATCAATTAGGTAAAAAGACGAGGGCAAGTAGAAATCCTTGGGTAACAGAAGAGATACTGAATTTAATTGATGAAAGGAGGAAATACAAAAATGCAGTAAATGAAGCAGCCAAAAAGAAATACAAGTGTCTCAAATGAGATTGACAGGAAGTGCAAAATGGCTAAGCAGGGATGGCTAGAGGACAAATGTAAGGATGTAGAGGCTTATCTCACGAGGAAAATTAAAGAGACCTTTGGAGAAAAGAGAACCACTTGCATGAATATCAAGAGCTTTGATGGAAACCCAGTTCTAAGCAAAGAAGGGAAAGCAGAAAGGTGGAAGGAGTATATAGAGAGTCTATACAGGGGTGATGTTATTGAGGACAATATTATGGAAATGGAAGAGGATGTAGATGAAGATGAAACGAGAGATACGATACTGCATGAAGAGTTTGACAGAGCACTGAAAGACCTAAGTTGAAACAAGGCCCCGGGAGTAGACAACATTCCATTAAAAATTAGTGACAGCCTTTGGAGAGCCAGTCCTGACAAAACTCTACCATCTGTGAGCAAGATGTATGAGACAGGCTAAATTCCCTCAGACTTCAAGAAGAATATAATAATTCCAATCCCAAGGAAAGCAGGTGTTTACAGATGTGAAAATTACCGGACTATCAGTTTGATAAGTCACAGCTGCAAAATACTAACGTGAATTCTTTACAGACGAATGGAAAAACTGGTAGAAGCCAACCTCGGGGAAGATCAGTTTGGATTCCATAGAAATTTCGGAACACGTGAGGCAATACTGACCTTAGGCCTTATCTTAGAAGAAAGAATAAGGAAAGGTAATCCTACATTTCTAGCATTTGTAGACTTAGAGAAAGCTTTTGACAGTGTTGAGTGGAATACTCTCTTTCAAATTCTGAAGGTGGCAGGGGTAAAATACAGGGAGCGAACGGCTATTTACAATTTGTACAGAAACCAGATGGCAGTTATAAGGGTCGAGGGGTATGAAAAGGAAGCAGTGGTTGGGAAGGGAGCTAGACAGGGTTGTAATCACTCCCCGATGTTATTCAATCTGTATATTGAGCAAGCAGTAAAGGAAACAAAAGAAAATTTTGGAGTAGGCATTAAAATCCATGGAGAAGAAATAAAAACTTTGAGGTTCGCCGATGACATTGTAATTCTGTCAGAGACAGCAAAGGACTTGGAAGAGTTGTTGAACGGAATGGACAGTGTCTTGAAATGAGAGTATAAGATGAACATCAACAAAAGCAAAACAAGGATATTAAGTCAGGTAATGGTAAGGGAATTAGATCAGGAATTGAGACACTTAAAGTAGTAAAGGAGTTTTACTATTTGGGGAGCAAAATAACTGACGATGGTCGAAGTAGAGAGGATATAAAATGTAGACTGGCAATGGCAAGGAAAGTGTTTCTGAACAGGAGAAATTTGTTAACATCGAGTATAGATTTAAGTGTCAGGAAGTCATTTCTGAAAGTATTTGTGTGGAGTGTAGCCATGTGTGGAAGTGTAACATGGACGATAAATAGTTTAGAGAAGAAGAGAATAGAAGCTTTCAAAATGTGGTGCTACAGAAGAATGCTGAAGATTAGATGGGTAGATCACATAACTAATGAGGAGGTATTGAATAGAATTGGAGAGAAGAGAAATTTGTGGCACAACTTGACTAGGAGAAGGGATTGGTTGGTAGGACATGTTCTGAGGCATCAAGGGATCACCAATTTAGTACTGGAGGACAGTGTGGAGGGTAAGAATTGTAGGGGGAGACCAAGAGATGAATACACTAAGGAGATTCAGAAGGATGTAGGCTGCGGTAGGTACTGGGAGATGAAGAAGCTTGCACAGGATAGAGTGGCATGGAGAGCTGCATCAAAACCAGTCTCAGGACTGAAGGCCACAACAACAACGAGTACATAGAAGCACGGAGCTCAGTGTTGTCTGCTAATTCAGGTTGGCTGTGCCAAGAGAGCTGTAGATATCGAATGAAGTCATTCTACTTCAGTCAAAACTACTACTCTCATCAGCCTCCATGGCAGGAGTCTCAGGGCAGACAGTTAATAGGCATGCCATAAACCTTTCTGGAAATTGTGATATCCTTGCATAACCTATGGTAACATTCAAGAAAAGCAGCCATTAGTAATTGAAGAAAAATACTAATTGATCTATAAAGACAGGGTGGGGAGACGAAATGTGAAAAAGTATTCCTCAACAGCAAATCTTTGGAAATAGCTGTGAGAGAAAATCGAGAAAGATCTATTTATCATTTCAGGGAGGGACCAGAACATATATCCTGATCAAAAAAAGATGAAAATTTGTTAAGTGGTAAAGATAAATATCTTTCAACTGTTGCTTAGAAACTTTTTTGGAACTCTCAGTGGAGATGTTGAAAAACTGTTCTATGGACAATTAAAGATTGATTTACTGGAAAAGTTTTAACATAAGGTATATTTTGAAATCTGTTATTCATCAAGGACTGTGTAAGTTAAATATATTAATAAAAATTGTTTTAGGTACAAAATTTAGTTAAACAATATAATTATTGACATAAGAGTAGAAGGAAGGGAGAGATATGTTTCAGGGTTTAAAGCCCTGTTGATGATATCATTAGAGACAGAGCACAAGCTTGGATTGTGGAAGGCAGAGCGAGGAAATCAGCTGTGCTCTGTCAAAGGAACCAGCCTGATATTCATTGTAGGTGGCTTAGGCAAATCGCAGAAAACCTAAATCTGTGATACCAGATGGGGGGGACTAAGAACAGTCTAAAAAGTTCATTCACAAACTGTGTGTGTCATTGTCTGAGTGAGATGTCAGGATGACGGGAGATTTGTTCAATCAATTTCTTTATTCTGGCCCTCGGCCGTAGTACACCATAAACAGTTTTGTGAAGGTGTCCAGTTGCCTCTTATGCGAAACAATAGATGATGATGATGATGATGATGATGATGATGATGATGATGATGATGATGATGATGGGTTTGTGGGGCGCTCAACTGTGCAGTTGTCAGCACCCGTACAAATTTCCAACCTGTCCTCAGTCCAGTTTCGGCACGCACATGAGTGATGATGAAATGTTGAGGACAACGCAAACACCCAGTCATCTCGAGGCAGGTGAAAATCCCTGACCCCGCCGGGAATCGAACCCGGGGCAAAACAACCCAGCATTGCTGACATTGCAAAAAGTGGGGCCAAGCATGGCGTCACTCAAATGCCACTGTCAGTGATGTCTCCAGCTGCGACCAGTGCAACTTACAATGGCTGTTAACTTCCCCCAGTGAGTTGGCAGCTCCCTTGTGAGTCAGGGCAGGCTGCCCTGTCTCATGGTCGAATAGCGGACCCGGTACTGCATTGCAGGATGTTGCTCCAGGTATCACAGGTTTGTAGTGTAGGCTGTGATACTGACGTGCAAATCGTCTAGTACATGAATATCTCAGTACTTATATGCTCCAGACTATGTTCGTTTAGGGCTCAAGGCACATACTGCAAACACCTCCCTGGTGACAAGTGAGGAAAGGCTTTCATCTTACCTCTAGCATATTGCAGTGCTGACTGTTGTTATACCGTGCCCAGCAGGCTCCACTGTGCAACACCAGTTGGTCGTGTTTTGCTTTGCAGTGCATAATACTCTAGCCCAACTGTGGCTGGCTCTGTTACACTCACTTCCGCTTTCGCCTATTTTTTGACCGAATACTGTTAATACACTACAATACTATTTGCCTACCGCAATAGTTTGAGGAAAAAAGAAAGAATAATGAAAGTGCATAGTTTAAATAAAGTGTGTGTGTGTGTGTGTGTGTGTGTGTGTGTGTGTGTGTGTGTGTGTGTGTGTGAGAGAGAGAGAGAGAGAGAGAGAGAGAGAACAAAAATAATCAGAACGTAATATTCCTAAGGCAAAAAAAGTGTACATCTGCTCTCCGCTCTTTCTTACAAAAAGCTAAGTAAGAGAGAGTGGAAAATGGAAAAGCTTTCTTATTGAACATCAGATGTTAGTATAGGGAAACATTGCCCCCTACGCAAAACAGAACTGACCCTCAAATCTGCAGTCACCATGCTATTTTTAAAGGTGAAATAATGAGTGGTATGTCATCAGCTCATGGTCACGTGCAGCTTCATCCAGGAAAGTGTTTTACCCCTCCCCTCCATCCTCTTGCTTGAGTGAAGAAAGTAAGTTAAACATTAACTGAAAGTTATACAAAAATTTTGTAGGCAGTGATATTCAAATTTTTTATTTTCCCTGTGGTTTTGGCAGAGATGGTTGCAGACCTTTCGTAGAAGTGTACCAGGGAGAAGAGAGAGTTTTGTCTACATTGCAAGAGTATGAGCGGATGCGGCTGTTTAACATCGCTGAAGGCAAGGTAACTACTTGTTTGCAGATATAAAGTGATGCCTATTTATGTGGGGTAACTGTATTGCTTATTTTGTGTATTACAAATCTCCTCTGGTCTAATTGCACTCCCTGAATCAAAATATGACATATGTATGTGTGAACGATGCTGCTGCAGTCCAAGTGTCAGGGCGCTGTTTTTCAGGTCACACTTCCCCTCAATGTCACTGTGCTGGGTGATATTACAGTTGTTGCGTACCATGCGAGGCATACTCTTGGAGGTGTGATGTCTCAAGGCCGTCCAACTGGAATTAAAATGGCACAGCTACAGTTCCATACTGGATTCATTGGAGAAGAAGAAACTAGCTTAAGATTTACAAAGTGAGTAGTGTGCAAATGTTTGGGCTAATAACTGGTGTGGTTTTTTCTTTTTTTTCACCGATTTAGAAATAATTTTACTTTTCCAATTATTTTTTCTTTGTAATGAATGATTCACTGAAAAGCTACCTAGCTTTTATGAGGGTGTACCAAATGTGAAACAGAAATTCAAATCTGACAACAGTGGTAGTGGACGTAAATGTGCATGGCCTTACAGGATATTGGTGATGACATGTGGAATAGCATTGTGAATGTGATGGTGTAGTTAGTGTGATGTGACTTTCTCAGACCACCGTGTGTGAGCAAGAGGTCAACAAGTGTGTTGTGCAGCACATAATGATAAAGTTTCTCATGAAAGAAGGCACTATACCTGTGTAAAATTTTAAGCATCTCTCTGTGCAGTCTGTAGAAGCAGCTCTTTAGAAGACTCAAGTGTAGGAATGGCTTCAAACATTTATGTCAGGCCGGGGAGACTATGGAAAACTTAGCCCATCAAAGATGGCCATGGACAAGAATCACACCAGATAATATTGATGCCATACAGGACCAGAAGATTGGCACATAAACTTTACTGCTAGCTTTTGGTTCAGTCAAAAGCCACATACCACAACATACAGTGCTGGCAACAGATCCCAAACATGGTTTTTCTGCACGACAGTGCAAGACCATACTCTGCTTCATAAATGAGGGAAAAACTGGAGGAAATTCATTTCGCAACTCTGGAGCATCATCCTTACAGTCCCATCCTGTGAGACTACCATATTTTTGGACTGCTGAAAGACCAACGTGGAGGACACTGGTTTGATGACAACACAGCGGTAGAGGCATTCATGTGTGAATGGCTGTGCACATGTCCCTCTTCTTTCTTAGAAAATGGCATCAGAAGGTTGCCAGTTTGATGGGAAAGTGTGTAGCAAAGCCAGGAGACCGTGTAGAAAAACGAAGTGGGTGTATTGTTCTTTCATTTTATTCAGTAAAGTTCATAAAAAACTATTCTAGTTCATATTTGATCCCTCTTGTACATTTGAATGAATGAAGCAGGTAGTTTGTGACAGGAGAACACCTTCTTAATTGTCAACAGTTTTTTTTTTAAGGGGGAGGGGGAACCAGTTTTAATGCAAAGACATTTAAGAGGAGCATCTGATACACCTACTGTGTAACAATTTGAACACCGGAATATTTATTTAATTTTTATTTATTAATTAGTTTAGGTTTGTTGCCAAATTGCAACATCATGCCTATGGCAACCTATTTTCCTGGGGACTCGCAATACTTTTATTTACATACATGTATAATCTACTTTATGGAAGACATAAATGAGCTTCTTGATTCAGCATTAAAAAAATTATATAAAAAATTATATGTGGGTTTTCTTTTAGTTCTGCTCTTGGACTATTTGATGCCTCGCAGCACTCATATTTGATAACACACACACACACACACACACACACACACACACACGTGTTCAAATTATGACACTAAATGATTATTTTTATACTCTTAATTTTTCTGCTGTAAAAATAGGAGAGAAAAGTGTAATAGCTGATTTGTTTTGATGGTTTGATTGATGCCACGAAATTTCCCTTCCAAGCAACTAGCAGATCACTGAATTTTTCACAGTTAGTAACTTCTGTCATTTTCCATCCAAATTGTGTTGGTGTTAGTTCTCTGTGTACATGCTTTGAAACTGTGTTTACAGTAATGTTTTATGTTTCTGTGCTGTACTTCAGCTTCTTGTTTATTCTTTCGGCTTCTTGCTACATTACCAAGACACTCTATAGCTTGTGAACTTGCATGCTTTTAGCTATAGGAATAAATCGTAGTTTTTCCAAAGAAAGTGAGGTTATGGGGAAGACAAAAGATGTTTCACCTCAGAAAGTTTCGGCAGTAGTGGGACTTTTTGCTGAAAATAATTATACACAGCAAGAAATTGCTGACAGAATGAGAATATCACAGAAAACTGTCAGTGGAATCAAACTTTCAGTGCAGAAAGGTGATGAATACAAGCCAGACAGGAAAGCAAAATGTGGACATAAAAGAAAAATCAGTCCTAGAACAATGAGAAGACTTACAAACATGGCAACAATGAACCATAAATTTACTTCTACATACATAAGCCATCAGCTGAAAGGTTTTGGTGTTGAAGTTTCACCTGTAACACATTTGAATTTTGGGACTGTTGAGATCTCCTATGCAACTATTCCCAACTTTTCTAGCTTTCAGCTTTGTGCACATGCTTCAGTGATGAATCTGTATTCACTGTGATGGAAGAAAGCAGCCAGTGTGTTCATCGCAGACCTGGAGAACAGTTCAAAGCTGGGTGTGTGCAGCAATGTGTGAAGCATCCATCTTCCATTATGGTCTGTAGTGTGATGTCAGTGAATGGTCCTGGCAGATCACACATTGTTGATGGGACAATGAGACAAGAACAATATAAAGAAATTTTTGAAAAGGAACCTTTCCCCCAAATAAATGAGTGGTTTCCTATTAAAGATGCCATTTGTATGCACAATGGGGCACCTTGGCACAAAGCCAAAAGTGTTTCCAAGTACTTGGAAGAAAATCAACTGAAAGTGTTGCCTGGCCAGGGAATAGCCGTGATATGAACACAATTGAAAATTTATGGGGTATTGTGAAACAGAGGATAAGGAAATTTACAATAATCACCAAACAATATCTCATGGAGAAACTAGAGGAAATATGGTACCATGACAATGATATTAAAATGTCAAGTGAAAAGTTAATAAAATCTATGCCAAACAGGATAAAAATGTTGATTAAGAACAAAGGCAATAATACAAAGTATTGAATGTACAAATATTATCTGTATGTGGATGTAAATGTGTAATAAATGTAAAGTTTTGGAAAAAATGTCTTTAGTGAAACGTAAATACCCATTGCATTTGACCAACTTCAGTCTGACGGTTTAATAGCATGCTGGAACCTAGCACCAACTTTTCATGCCTATAATTGGCAAATGTCCTGTGCCGCTCAGCTGCCTGTCTCTTTCAGGCAGTACAGCAGCTGGTCCTTTCTCCCTTTTTGCAGTATAGGAGCTCTCAGCAGAACTACTTGTAAATCCTTTTTGCTTTCTTGCCTCAATTTTCCTCTGGAGCAGTGATCCTATACTTCTGGGCTTCTTGAACATGGCTGAGAGGTGTGTGTGATTTTCCACTGCATTTCACTAAATAATGCATCTGTTTTATTAAGAAACCAAGCATTCACTACTATTAGATCAAGTATATGAAAAATATTGTGTTACTTTTTGGGAATGCATCTAGGTCCTGTATGAGGTTATGATGATGATGATGATGATGATGAAGATGAAGATGAAGAAGAAGAAGAAGACAACACAAACACCCAGTCCCCGGGCAGAGAAAATCCCCAAACTGGCTGGGAATCAAAACCGGGAACCCATGATCCAGAGGCAGCAACACTAGCCACTAGACCACATGCTGCGGACTCTTTGAGGTTGTCACTGATTCCTCAGGATGTACACCTCTCATGAATCGATTATATTGTATGAGTACAATCACTGTGGGGTGAACCATCTACGAGGCGCGTTTGAAAAGTCCGTGCAAAATCAGAGAGATGGCACCACCGACGCGTATCGAGGTCTTGTTTAGTTAGTAGTGTCTTTGGAAAGAACACACACCAAGTTTCAGCCATATTGGTCTATTTCTTTGTGTTTGACATTCGTGTGAATCAAGGAAGTCGAGTAATTGTCAAAAAATGAATGAAAAAGAATTTCGTGTGGTGATTAAACATTACTTTATGAAAAGCAAAATGCCTCAGGAGACTAAACTTGATAAACAGTACGGTGACAATGCACCTTCGATTAGAACAGTTTATAAGTGGTTTCAAAATTTTTGGAGTGGTCGTATGGCCACAAGTGATGCTGAACATTCTGGATGGTTACAACTCCAGAAATCATTGATAAAAGCCATGATATAGTGATGGATGACAGAAGAGTTAAGGTGTGTGAGACTGCCAGTGCTGTGGGCATCTCGAATGAATGAGTACATAATATTTTGCATAAACATTTGGACATGAGAAAGCTATCCGCAAGATGGGTTCCGCGGTTGCTCACGCTTGACCAAAAATGGAATCTGAAGTGTTGCAGTGATGGTTTGCAGCTGTTCAGGAATTATCCACTGGACTTTAAGCATCATTTCGTCACTGTGGATGAAACATGGATACATCACTATACTCCTGAGACCAAACAACAATCCAAACAATGGATTACCAAGGGAGAATCTGCACCAAAAAAGACGAAGACCATTCCTTCGGCCGGAAAGCTTATGGCGACTGTCTTTTGGGATTTGCAAGAGATAATCCTCATCAACTATCTGGAAAAGGGAAAACTATTACAGGTGCATATTATTCATTGTTATTGGACCGTTTCAGAACCGATCTGCAAGAAAAATGCCGGTGATTGGACCGCAAGAATGTCCTTTCCCATCACGACACTGCACCAGCACATACCTCAGTAGTTGTGGTCACAAAATTAATGGAACTAGGATTCCAACTCGTTTCACAACCCCTCCCCCCCCCCCCCTCCCCCCCTATTTTCCAGACTTGGCTCCCCCAGACTACTGTTTGTTCCCCAATTTGAAGAAGTGGCTGGCGGGACAAAGATTTTATTCAAATAAAAAGGTGATTGCAGCAACTAATAGCTACTTTGCAGCCTTTGACAAAACTCCATCCGAACAGGTCTTCGATAACCCAGCAGAACTGACTAACTGCAATGTCTTCCTCAGTTATAGGCGTCACTGGATGTGTATATGGAGGGGGGTGAAGTCGGCCAGTGTCAGTTTTCGTCACTGGAAGTTATTGAGTTTGCCACCCCAAAATTTCTGTGCATTGTCACAGATCTGTTGTCATTCCACTTTACAGCAGAATAACATATATTTTTTGTGGCACTGTCTTTCATCTTTTGAAACCCTTCCAGATCTCTTCATCTTATTAACATAGTCAAATAAACACCCCTTTAGACAATTGGATCTGACAGTACTTGGGATCCAGTTGTAACTCTAAGCTATTCTACAATGTTCGCACTCTTAGTATTACAATAGCGAGTTTTAGTACACCATTTCTTTTGACATATGTATCAGGAAGATATTTATTTTGGCGGCTACTACTACTACTACTACTACTACTACTACTACTACCACTACCACTACCAATAAATAGTTCAAAGTTGTGTACTAAGAAAGTCACATCAGATAGTACAGACATTTTTTGTAAGCCAATCTCTTTGGTTTATTTATTTTTAGTTTTTATTTTTTTATTGTATTCTTTCATTCAATGAAGCCATTTGAATAGTATAGTCTGTTCATCACGGATTTGTTTCAAACAGGTAGGCTGTTGGATTCCTAGATAACGATGTCCAATATTTCGTTCCAAAAAGCACATGAAAATAGCTTTTTGGACAGCTTATGTGTGAGTGTGTATCTAGTATACCAGTCCATCTTGGTGTGGATCACTTTCCAATATTACTTCCAATTGATGAGATTTTAGGCTTTTTATTTAGCTTTGGAACATTCCTTTGCTCTGTGGTAACAATTATATTGCAATGAAATACCTAGTTTTAATCATCGTCATTTTCTTCTTCTTCTTCTACTTCTTGTTCTTCTCCATTATCAGCATCAGTCTCAGAAACATCTATACTGGAAGTATCAGGTCCAGCAATCTCTTCCTCTTAGTCATTGCAAAAATGTCTTCACTGTCAGTGTCATCTAATTATGAATAATTATTTTCTCCCAGAACATTCCTAATTGGTGCATAACATCTGCCACCATAAAAACATGAAGCTGATAGATACATCAACAATATAAAGGTAATTATACTGAATCTATCCACATTGGAAAAGGTTAGGTTAATGGCAGCATCATCATACTGTTGCCATATGGCATATGGCAACAAACTGAAAGTACTGATCAGTTTTTTCATCATTTGGTTCCAGAAACATAAAAACGTAATCATGTTGAACAATCAGGTTGCTGTCAGTTATTCACCTCTTTCTTGCACAATATTTAGACTCAGTAACTCGTAGTCTCCTTCAGGAGACTAATTCCAGAGTAAGGAATGAGTCCAATATTTATGCCTATGTTGTGCTAGGCACTCCAACTGCAGTCTGCACTGCATCAGGTGCTCTGTCCATAGTATGCACTGACCAATAGCAGTGATTTTCTGAATGCTGTGCGCGTACTTTGTAGTTACTATCCATTGCCAGTCTTGCTGTATGAAGTTCCGAAAGATGTCCAAATTGTGCTAGGCATTTTATCTTACAGTTGTCATCATTTAAGCCCTCCTGTGATCTAGGACATTCTGTAACCATGATGTGCCATGTCAGGCATTCTGTCTGAGGCCCGTACCCACCAGGAGTGGTTGCAGTGTTATTTTCAGGCTGCCGATGTTCAAATTACCGCTCGAGTCTTGATAGAAAGTCCTCAGGTATTGGGTCTGATGTACTATTTCCTTGCATCTTTGTTACATGTACTGGGCTGTTTTCTCTAACTCCATCTTCAAAGTTGTGTCCCCTTGTGTCTTGATGTTGCTTCCATTGCAGCTTCAGAACGAGTGCCAGGTTTCAGGTAGAGGTCAGCTGGAAACTGGTGTCATGGTTAATGAGGTTGTCAGTGACCTTAATCTCAATAGATTCTTTGGTGACGCTGTCCCAGTATCTCAGTGTTTGTTTTGGAATGTTGGTGTCATTCTAATTCCTAGAATAACACAACGGAGACAACATAAAGATGCGAGGGGACAGATTAGATTAGATTAGTACTTGTTCCATAGATCATGAATACGACACTTCGTAATGATGCGGAACATGTCAGGAGGTGTAGTTAGAGAAAACAGCCCATTACATGTAACAAAGGATGCACATGAAATGATACCTCAGACAATACAGGGTTGCCACAAGTTTCCTCAAGTGAAATTCCCTGATATTTCCCTGCTTTCCAAACAAGTTTTAGCATTTTTCCTGACAAATTTTGAGATCTCAGAAATATGTAAGTACTCTGTATTTCTTCTCCATGTAAGTAAAAATCTTAAGTACTTAACATCAACATCTTTTGTAATGAACTGTTTTTAGACGGAGAAATCAAGCCAAATGATAAGTGTTTCATTAAGACAACTGTCGTTATTTTACATCAGTAAAATGAAACACATTTGGTGGCAAAAATACACATTTCCTTGAAGTTGCAAGACAGATTTAAAATACCTTCACTGTTTTCAGAAATCACCTTAGAAAGAAGTAGGCCTCTTGAAAGCTTATAACACAGAGAAGAGTTGTGTAAACCAACACAATAGGCAATAAAATGTTGCTTCTACAGTGTTCGTTATTGTCGATTATTACCAACTGTTTTATGTCTATTATTTTACAGGTATTGTGTGTTTTTTCTTTCAAGAAATATATATGAGTACATAGTATACAAACGGCCAGCGACTGCCACAATTTCCTTCTTCTTATCGTCTATATTTCCTAATAAACAAACTACTTTCGAAGTGGGAAGCTGTACTACAGTACATGAAATGTCTATAAAATGCTGCGTCATACAATGTATTTGTAGTAAGACAGTCACAGTTCCTGAAATCTATCCCCTGTGGCATCTGGCCTGCTAGGAATACTGCAGTCTGGGTCCATGGATAGACCACGAAAATCCGCCACATTATCCCACACACAGACAGACCCGGCCTGTGGACAAATCGATGAGACTAGATTCTATTGGCAGGACCTGCACATTTGTGGGAAACGACAGGCTTCAGATCATTAGACCCTATCCATTAGATATACCCAAAGAAATGGCCTGTGGATTCGGCCTGCTGCAAAAACCCACTTGTTTAGCCAGGTGTCACAGACACCATGTCAATGAGTTGAAACCATGGTGATCAATCCATGCAACAGATAACTTATGCAAATACTCTGAGAATCGATACTTAAGAGGATAGGTAGCAACTCACCATAAAGATGATTGATGAGCTGCAGACAGGCACATAGAAAAGATAATCACACTCTCAGAACTACATTTTCGGCCCTAGCCTTTGTCAGAAAATGAGAGCACACACACATTCACACAATCACTCAGACAACTCATGGACACATGAATGCTGTCTCTGGCCACTGTGTTAACAACCTGTGAGAATCAGATCCAAACAAACCACACCTCACACCTCCCTGCCTCTCATCAGCAGCTGCTAGCTAGCAGCATATAGAGGTGGCAGCACTGGCTGCAAGCTGAGGGGAGTGGAAAGAAGGGGTGAAGCAGTAGGAATGGGGTAGTAGGGAAGCAGTGCACATACTCAGCCGTACCCAACTGGTCACGATGCATGACATCTCAGTAAACAAACCATTTAATCTACTGAGACAAAAACGAGATTTTTCCAGTGTGGGATTTTTTTTTTTCCAAATTTCCCTGATTTCCCTGACATGTCTGAAATTCCCTGATTTCCAGAACTTGTGGCAACCCTGCAATAAACTCAATACCTGAAAACATTCTACCAAGTCTCAAATGACAATTTGAACACTAGTGACCTGAAAATAATACTGCACCTGCTCCTGATGGGCATGGACCTTGGACAGAATGCCTGATATGGCAAGCCATAGCAACAGAATGTCCTAGATCACAGGAGGGCTTAAATGATAGTCGGAAGATAAAATGTCTAGCTCAACTTTGATATCATTCAGAACTTCACACAGCAATATTGACAACAGATAATAACCATAAAGTATCTGCATAACGTTTGGAACAGCTGCAGCTAGAAAAAAAAAAAAAATACAGTCACTGCTGTTGGTCAGCGCATAGCACATGAAGTGGTGTGGACAGCAGATGGAGCACTAAGCACAACATAGGCATATAAACACTGGACTTGTTCCGCACTGAAATCAGTATCTGACAGCATCTGAATAAGACTGCAAGTCACACAGTTGAAATATTGTGCAAGAAAGATGTGAATAACCAGCAGAAACCCGATTGTTCAACATGACCACGCCTTGTGAGGAAAGCCTGAAGAGTTGCATTAAATGACAGCACATGGAAGAAATGTATTTGAATATTAGAAAACTGGATAAGCTTCGACAAAAGAAGTGGAGAACATTCAGTTCTCTCTGTTTCCTGCTGTGATGCCAAAAACTGGATGTGGTCCCAGTATTTGCTAGAATTAAAATGCATGACATGCACCACTGACTTGATGTAACATTCAGAGAGTTGCTGCCTCTAAACTTTATAGCAAGCTCTCCACCCAGACAAGGCTGGGACCGAGTTGATGGCACCTCCTGGTTCCTAGCAGAGTGCATGAGAAAGAAATCAGGATCCTGTCAACTAGCCAAGTTTGAACGTCTTAACAACAAGGTCCAGCAGAATGAGGTTGCTCATGTGGCCGTCAACATGAGAAAGAAGGAATTCAATGCAACCACCCTGAAAGTACTGAGCAAGGGTCTTAATTTTGCAGTTATCCCCAAAAATATTCCTGTTGCAGACTTTGTCAGTGCAGTGGAGCAGATGCTCTGAAACTTCCTGCTAGTAAGACTAAAGTAGTCCAACTAGAGACATGTAGTGTGCTCACTAAAACCATGCTACCCAAACCAAACATCTCTGGTGATGAGAGGTTGGCATTTAAACAACTCCATGAAGCTGACAGCATTGTGAGGGTACCAGCACAAAAGGGGAATGCTGCTGTCGTCCTACAAAAGGCAGATTATGACAGTAAGGTGCGACAACTCGCGGATGAGCTGGTATACACACCAGTAGAAACGGACTCCACAGAGATGATGAACAGGAAGACACGGTTATTCTAAAGGAAACCGGCCTTCCAGAGATCATTAAGCAGCTAAGGGCAAAAGCACAGTACAACCCAGACTTTATGGCGTGCCTAAGGTGCACAAGGAAGGAGTGCCTCTACATCCAGTTGTCAGCAATGCTGGCACAACTTACTGCTCAACACCTTAAGTAGGTGCTCATGCCATATGTGGGGAAGTGTGCCCATCACATTCACAACTCAAAGGATTTCCTACTCAAAGGATTTCCTACAACGCCTCGGGCAGCTACAGGTGATGGACTCTGACATCATGGTCAGCTTCAATGTCATCTCCCTGTTCACCCGCATATCACTAAAAGATTCACTTGATCTGATTGGATAAAAGTTCAACAGTGCTCTCTTAGACTTATTCAGGCACATATTGGCCTCAATGTAATTCCTATATGGGGGCCTATTCTATGAGCAAACGGAAGTGGTGGTAATGGACAGCCCTCTCTTACCGGTGGTGAGCAATTTCTTTATGGAGAT
The DNA here is from genome assembly GCF_021461395.2 of Schistocerca americana. Lineage (NCBI taxonomy): Eukaryota > Metazoa > Arthropoda > Insecta > Orthoptera > Acrididae > Schistocerca > Schistocerca americana. The sequence goes on along the minus strand of NC_060119.1, from coordinate 563,189,371 downwards.
ATTTGGAGACTAGGCACTTACATCGGCCCCAAATCAACTGAAATACATTTTTAGGTATCTGAGTGACGTCTTTGTTATATGGCCCCATGACAGAGAAAAGCTTGATGTTTTCTTGGACCCGTAAACTCATGCCACCCTAACATTAAATTCACCATGGAACTGGAGAAAGATGGTCCACTCCCATTCTCAGATGTAAGAGTTAAGAGGAAGGCAGATGACACTTCAGTGTCAGTGTGTACCACAAACCCACTCACACTGACTTGTACCTGCAAGCCAGCATTTGTCACCATCCAGCACAGAAAATTGGTGTATTTGGAACTCTGGTTCACTGGGCACAAATTCTGTCATATCCTGATAATTTGTCAATGGATATAGAACACCTACAATCTGGGTTCTACAAAAATGGATACTCTTCTCAAGATGTTCAAAAGACACTGCACACTGTTTCCCACCGGAGGTTCCTGAAGACGAACAAGAAGAAATGGAGGAGGTTGCATATTTATCATATGTCAGGCCGATATCTGCCAAAATCAGTAGAATTCTCCTCAAAAATAACATTAAGAGCATGTTACAGCCACCCATGAAGATTAAAGCTCTGTTAGGGAGTGTGGAGAATGACCTGGGTCTGGAGAAACCGGACATTTATCACATACCATTTGAATGTGGTATGGCTTACATTAGGAGATGACTAGGACATTAGACATCAGGTGCGAAGAACACCAAAGACACTCCAGACTGAGACAGTCATCCAAGTCAGTGATTGTTGAGCATTGTTTAGTACTCAGTCATTCTATGAACTGCACACATCGAAATAATCAAAATAAGTTTTGCATCATCCCGCTTCCCAGAACTCCTGAAGATAAACATTGGCTGTGGATATTGTATCACAGACACAGTCCCTTTGACTGTTCAGAGATGTCACTAAACCCACCCAAAGATGTAAACAACCATGCACGAGCAGCGCCTGTTTGACAGAGGGGGTCTGACAGCCGATCAGTTCCAGTCATTCCACCAGGAAGGCGGTACAAGGCTCGTGTTGTCTGTAGTTCAACCATGCCTAGACAGTCAATACCACAGTTCGATCGCATCCGCATTTTTACTTAGTGCCAGGAAGGGCTCTTAACAAGGGAAGTGTTCAGGTGTCTCAGAATGAACCAAAGCGATGTTGTTCGGATGTGGAGGAGATACAGAGAGACAGGAACTGTCAATGACATGCCTCGCTCAGGCCACTGAAGGCCTACTATTGCAGTGGATGGCCGCTACCTATGGATTATGGCTCGGACAAACCCTGGCAGCAACGCCACAATGTTGAACAATGCTTTTCATGCAGCCACTGGACGTCGTGTTATGACTCAAACTGTTCGCAGTACCCTGCATGATGCGCAGCTTCACTCCCAACATCCATGGCGAGGTCCATCTTTGCAACCTCAACACCATGCAGCTTGGTACAGATGGGCCTGCCGATTGAACCACTCAGGACTGGCATCACATTCTCTTCACCGATGAGTGTCACATATGCCTTCGACCAGACGTCATCGGAGACGTGTTTGGAGGCCAACTAGTCAGGCTGAATGCCTTAGACACATTGTCCTGCAAGTGCAGCAAAAAGGATGTTCCCTGCTGTTTTGAGGTGGCATTACATGGGGCCGACATACTCCGCTGGTGGCCATGGAAGGCGCCATAACGGCTGTACGATACGTGAAAGCCGTCCTCCAACTGATAGTGCAACCATATTGGCAGCATGCTGGCGAGGCATTCGTCTTGATGGACGAGAATTTGTGCCCCCATCATGCACATCCTGTGAATGACTTCCTTTGGGATAATGACATCACTTGACTAGAGCGGCCAACATCATCTCCAGACATGAACCCTGTCATATATGCCTGGAATAGATTAAAAAGGGCTTTTTATGGAGGAAGTGACCCATCAACCACTCTGAGGGATCTATGCCATTGTGGAGTGGGACAATCTGGACCAATAGTACCTTGATGAACTTGTGGATTGTGTGCCACGATGAATACAGGCATGCATCAATGCAAGATGATGAGCTGCTGGGTATTAGAGGTTCTGGTGTGTACAGCAATCTGGACTACGGCCTCTAAAGGTCTCACATGGTGGTACAACATGCAATGTGTGGTTTTCATGAGCAATAAAAAGGGCAGAAATTATGTTTATGTTGATATCTATTCCAGTTTTCTGTACAGGTTCCAGAACACTTGGAACCAAGGTGATGAAAAACATTTTTTGATGTGTGTATAATGATGCCAAGATCCTAACTCAAACCTTGAAGTACTGGGACAGCATCATCAAAGAACCTGTTGAGTTTAAGGTCACAGAGAATCTCTTTAGTCATGACAACAGTTTCCAGCTAAGTTCTGTCTGGAACTGGGCACTCAGTCTTCTGAATCTGGAGTTAGAGAAAACAGCCCAGTACATGTAACAAAGGATGCACATGAAATGGTACCTCAGACCCTATACCTGAGGGTTTTCTACCAAGTATTTGGAGGCAATATGAACACCAGCAGCCTGAAAATAACACTGTGGCCACTCCTGGTGGGCAAGAAATGCCTGAGAGGGCATGCTGCAATAACAGAATGTCCTAAATCACAGGAGGGCTTAAATGACGACAGTCGGAAGAAAAAATGTCTAACATGACTTGGATGTCATTCAGAACTTCATACACTAAGACAGGCAATGGATAATAACCACAAAGTATGCGCACAGCATCAGAACAGGTGCAACTTGAAGAAAACTCTACAGTTGCTGCTACTGGTCGGCACATAGCACAGACAGATCACCCGATGTGGCACGGACTGCAGACAGATCGCCTGGAACAACATAGGCATAAATACCGGACTCATTCCACACTGCGAGTTATGCAGTTGAAATATCATGCAAGAAAAACACGAGTAACTGGCAGAAACATGATTATTCGACCTGACAATGCCTCACCAGGAAAACCTGAAAAAATACAAAACATTATCAGTTCTACTATTAAGCGTCGTTTTAAATATTTTATGTATCTGTTTTCTTTAGGTCTGATCTAAGTGTCATGAATAATTCACTCTTTCATCTGCTTCTGTGTGCTTCTATGTACAACAGACATTCAACAAAGATTATCAGTTTGACTTTTCCGTCAACGTAATAATGCTAAACACAATCTAGCTCCATGCAGTCAGACTGCATGCATTGCCACAGGGCAATACCTTGAATAGACGAGTGATTTTCTAAAAATTATTCATAAATTTACAGGTTGTTGCTGAATGGCAACATTGTGCAATAGAGGCTTAAAGTAGGATGTTTGTACAGTGTTTGGGTATCAAGAGTGTCATGTTTCATACTCATTTCCTCTTCATATTAAAATTACAGGGCTGAAAATTCTGCTCATGTGCTCCATGCAGATAATCTGTGTTGAATGTGACAATTTCACAATATTGTAGCAACCTGGAAGGCTTTAAATGCTAGTAAAATTATCACACAGTTGTGTTAACATCAGTGTAACTAAGTCACTAGGACTCCCTCGAGTGATGCAGATGCACAGGAATCAATTTGAAAATTTTTAATGAATAACAAATAAATTCAGAATACTTCCCATGTCTTAGCAGGGGACTCAAAAGTATGGAGGAAGGGATTGGGCCAGTGTGTGTGTGTGTGTGTGTGTGTGTGAGAGAGAGAGAGAGAGAGAGAGAGAGAGAGAGAGAGAGAGAGAGAGATTTAGTAAAACATCATTTACTGTAACAGTTTTGAGAATTCACAGATACCTTTCTAGCAGTTGCTATTTGAATCCCATCTTTTTGATTTTTAAGTTAAATGTAACTACATCCATAATCTTGTTTTTGTTGATATTTAGTGGAGTATAATATGAGTAAATCCTTGATTTTCTTTTTTTTTTTTTATTTTTTTTTTTTTTTTTAAGAATCATACCTAACATATAAAACTGTTTGCAATGCCTAATTACTGTGCAAATGAATTAACATGTGAACCTTTTTTTTAAGCAAGTTAGTGAACAGAAGTTCGAAATTATGCTTAAAATCCCAAAGTTCTCTTGATATAAAACACTGAATTAATATAATCTGGTTAATTTGTGTTCCATTTTAAGCAAAAGTTCGTTTTTCTTGCATATAATTTTTTATGACTTCATATCTCCGGAACTATTGGTCGCACGATGTTACAATTTTGCAGGTACATTCAGTGATATATGTAGATACTGTCTGCTAAGTTTGTTGCAGATAAAGCTAGTAGTAAAAAATGATAAAAAATATGTGATGATTGACACAGAAGTTCTGCATTAGCAATGAAAATGTGGTTATTGATAAACTTCTTTCCTTTCTTTTTCCGGTGGATGTTAGTGAGAAAAAATTTCACAAATTACTTGTGAAGTTCACTGGAAGACACCAAATGCTCTCATTCTCAAATACTGGATGAATAAAATCTGGATATTTGTGCATAATTTATTATGCTGCCTCAAGACACACACACACACACACTCTTCTCCTAACTTAATACTTACCTTGTTGTGTTAAACTTTCAACGAACAATTATATTTCTAAATGAGTAAATTATGACAGCATTTTAAATTATTAATTTGAATGATAATAACATGAAACATTGAAAACCAAATGTTTGTTGTTCCTGGAAACATTTAGGTAGGCAACCTACAACTGGTACCGGGATCCAAGTTAGTGTTTTAGTTACATAGATAATATGAGGATGATGCAGAAATTTTTCTAAATTAATGTCATTCAATCTCATCTTCTGTATAGTCGTGTAGCAGGTGTGGAGGAATTAATAAAAAAAAAAAAAAAAGCATAGCATCAGTTATACCTGTGATGCTACTGTTGAATCTGAAACTGCGTTATTCATCATTGTCGTCTTTGTCCAACCTACTGTGATGTAACAAATTTGTACCATTTCACCCAGAGATGAAGTTAATTTGTTTGGGGTGTTCCGTATAATGCTCATACAATAAAAATAGCAGAGAAAGCAATGTAGTAGTAAAACAGTGCTCTCTTTCTTCATAGCAAATTGGCATATTGTTCAAATTATGATTCAGAGTGATCCTATGTTTCATCAGTGGAACTTACTTCATGGAAAAATAGGCATTCAATTCTAAAAAGTGTTGTTTGCTTCTGAGCATTCAATAAAATCCCATCTTACTGGCTGTTCTAAATACTGATGTTTGTTCTAGGAGTGAACTGGATGATTTGGGTGATCCAGAACATTATCAGGAAAGGTTCACTGCCGTAGTGAACATTTTTGTCATGGATGAGGAACGAACTCCTAGTCAGCAACCACCTTGGGTTGGCCACTCCTCAAAGAAATTTACACCAGATATTCTATTCTCTACAAAAATTGAAAAAGAAGAAAACTTTGAAACATTTGGTAAGTAAAAAGATAGGTAACTACAATAAGCACCAAAAAGTGACCCATCTTCTTATAGGTGTAGGAATCTGTTACGTTGATTGTCTGGTTGATGTATAAGACATAATAAATAACATAATTCACCTTTTTTTTATCTCACATCCAGTTTCTGACTGTGTTTTACTCTCTATAGTGTTACTCACCCCACCAAGAGGGAAGTTGAAAGTATAGCTGATTGTGGTGCTCTGCACATATAATTCAATTCTTCACGTAAATAATAGCATTTCCTCGTGTAGATAAAAGTAGTTCAAATGTCAACATGCAGACAACATTTTCTCTTTCACCCTAAAATGATACAGCCTCTCCTGTTGGTGCTTTTTCGAGTGAAGTGATATTTCATGTTTTTCCAGTTAATCAGCCACCTCAGGGCTCACCTGCCACTGCCCCAAGAGTAAAACCACCACAGAGACCTGCACCTCCACCACAAGTGAGAGAGTATAGAGATGCCAGCCCAGAACTGCAAAGAAAGGTCTGAACAGTGTTGCTATAACCATTGATTTATTTTTCACAAATATTTAAGAAAATAATTTTTTTCTGTATTATGGTGCCTTACTTTTTCAGCCACAATTTATCCAGTCAGAGTACAGAGTCATATGAAAAATGCATAGACTTGTCAGGGCTGTCAAATTTCATTAATCCCAATTATAAGAGAAATCACAAAACTAATGTTAGGAAGATGTCCCATCAATGAATGTTACACAACACCAGCAGGAAATAGGTCAACAAACATAGCATGTCAAAACGCACCCATGGCGTCAGGAAAAATGTCATTGCGCTGTGGTAACATGTCTCTCGGTGACAGAAGGCGTGGAGGACAACGAGCAGGGAAGCAGCAGGCATGCTTGATCATATTCTTGTTAGTTTGTGCAGTCTTAGCTTTGACAGGCTTTTACAGATGATCCATTATCACACATTGTTCTTGTGTTATCGTGATACTGGAGAATTCCAGATGGAATACAAATATTGGAAGAGTAATGGAAATGGAACGTGGTATCTTGGCTTATAAACATCTGTCATTCTGCAGAGCACACACTTAGTCTTCCTGGCTGTGTAGTCTGACTTGGCCTTAGTTGGGCCGCCAGGCTGGGTGAATGTAGCTATGTTAGTCTGCTAGTTACGAGTAAGAGCCAAATTCATATTCTGACATTGCATGTTCATATCTACCAGATGGTTGTAATTAAAGTGCACTACTCACAAACGTCCAGTGTTTACTGTAATTATCGTATGGCAGTTAAATTTGACAGATATGCTAATGAGTTAATATGGAACCAATTTACTTTGGAGAAATTATTTTTGCCACCAGGTGCAATTTATAAATCCGGTGCTGTACAGCATATTGTCATCTTCAATGCTCATATTGAGCAAATTGTGCAAGTAGTGGCTAATAATATAATCATTATGCCTTTCTGACTTGTTTGACCTTTTCTGCCCACAACCTGTTCCTAATCCATTACATATGGAAACATTTTTGTACGTCTTTCTTGCATTCACAGTACCGGATTTGCATCTGATGGCCAAAATTGCAACTAATTTTTTTCCCGCATAAACAAGTTTCCCAGTAATGCTTTAGAATATTTATCAAGTCTTGCACAATACAATAATTACAGCCCACCACCGCACCGCCATGAGTAGCTTCATTCAAAGTATAACCACCTGGTATCAATGAATATCTCCGCTTTGTGGTAAGTAGTTCTTTTGTTTATTCCATTGTTTTTATTCTTGTTATTTTTGCTTACTCATTTTTAATAAGGCCTGCCCCCCACCCCCCTCCCCTGTCTCAGTTTGTTGTTGTCTTCGGCTCAAAGAATGGTTTGATGCAGCTCTCTGTGCAGGTCTATTCTATGCAGATATCTGTTTAATTACTGCACTTCACACCCATATGAATCTGCTTACTGTAGTCAAGCATTGATCTCCCTATACAATTACACGCACACACGCGCGCGCACACACACACACACACACACACACACACACATACACACACACACACACAGAGAGAGAGAGAGACAGAGAGAGAGAGAGAGAGAGAGCATTGATCTCCCTCCTTCCTTCCCTCCCCCTCCATTTATATTTATACTTTGCAAACCATGGTGAGTTTCATCGCAGAGGGTACATTCCATTGTACCAGTTACGACAGTTTCTTCGCATTTCATTCACGGATGGAGTGCAAGGAGGAGGAATGAATGTCTCTGTGCCTACAGTAATTATCCTTATCTTATCATGATACCTATGTGAATGGTACATAGGGGGTTGTAGTATATTCCTAGAGTCATCATTTAAAGCTGGTTCTGGAAACTTTGTTAATAGACATTCTTGAGATAGTTTACCTTCAAGAGTCTGCCAGTTCAGTTCCTTCAGTATCTCTGTGACACCTTCCCATGGAGCAAATTAATCTGTGATCTTGCTTCCCTTCTTTGTATACATTCAATACCCCCTGTTAGCCCTATTTGGTACACAGGTACCACACACCTGAGCAGTATTCTAGAACTGGTCGCACGAGTGATTTCTAAGCAGTCTCCTGTGTAGACTGATTGCACTGTCCCAATATTTGCCAATGAACTAAAGTCTGTCACTTGCTTTACCCACAACTGACCCTATATGATCATTAAATTTCATATCCCTACAAAGTGTTACACCCAGGTATTTGTACGAATTGGCTGATGCGAACGGTGATTTGTTGATATTATAGTCATAGAATACTATGTCTTTTGTGAAGTGCACAATTTTACATTTAAGAAAATTTAAAGCAAATTGCTAATCTGTGCACCGGTTTGAAATTGTATCAAGATCTAACTGAATATTTATGGAACTTCTTTCAGACAATACTTCCTCATAGATTAATGCATCATCTGCAAAATATCTTAGGTTACTATTAAAAAAATATATTGTCAGTAATGTCATTAATATACAACATGAAAAGCAAGTGTCCCAACACACTTCCCTGGAGCACACCCAAAGTTGCTTCTATATCTGATGATGACTCTCCATCCAAGATAACATGCTGTGTCCTCCATACCAAAAAGTCCTCAATCCAGTTACAAATTTCGCTTGATACCCCATATGATCAAACTTTTGACACCAAGCATAGGTGTGGTACAGACTCAAATGCTTTTCAAAAATCGAGAAATACTGCATTTACTTGACTGCCTTGATCCAAAGCTTTCAGTATGCCATGTGAGAAAAGTGCAAGTTTGGTTTCACATAGTCGATGTTTTCAGAATCCATGTGGGTTGGCATTGAGGTGGTCATCCTGTTCAAGATACCTCATTATGTTTCAGCTCAGAATATATTCTAATATTCTACAACACATTGATGTCAAGGCTATCAGACATTAGGTTTGTGGATCACTTGTACTACCCTTTTTGTAGATGGGTGTGGCCAGTGCTCTTTCTTCCCCAAGAGATCTATGATAGATCATAGTTAGAAGAGAGGCTAACTTGGACACAAATTTAGGGTAAAATCTGATAGGGGCTATTGGGCCCTGGAGCTTTGCTCAGTTTTATTGATTTTTGCTGTTTATCAACACCATTGACACTAATGCTCATTTCACTGATCTTTTCAGTGGCGCAAGGATTAAATTTTGGCAATTCGCCAGGGTTTTCCTGTGTAAAGGAACAGTTGAAAAGGAAGTTAAGCATTTCACCTTCAGAAGTTTCTTTACACTGACTGTATTCCATGGAGGACTTCTTCCCACCCTTCATTAATCTGAGCTTGTGCTCCATCTCTAGTGACCCCGATGTTGAAGGGTTGTTAAACACTAATTTTCCTTCCTTCCTTCCTTCCCTCTTCCACCACTCTCCCTATAGAATGTATGCTATCAACTGATCCCTTCTTTTAAACAAATTTACAAAGTATTCTTCTTTTTGGTTCAGTCACCCCTTCATTAGTTTTCCGAACTTCCCACCCTATCTTCAGCCTGCTCCTGTAGCACCACACTTCAATACCTTCTCGTCTCTTCTCGTCTCGTCTCGTCTCGTCTCGTCTCGTCTGAACTGTTTGGCATCCATGTATTCCTTCGTTATAAGGCTACACTCCATGCAAATACTTTCAGAAAAGATTTACTAATGAACCACAAGCCCTCACATGGTGCATGGACCTTGTACCACTGTTAGTAGGGACAGGAAAATATTATTTTATTTTTTGCCGAAGTTGGAGTTTTTGCCAGTTTTGTGGTGTTTTCTGTCAGTTTTGGTGCTATTTTTGATGTTACTTCATAGTTGGCTGTGTGGGAAATGAATCATCATTTTAAAATTATATGAGTACAAGAACTTCAGCATGAAGGAAAAATTAAGGCAAAATGCATTTTCAGCATTCAATAACTACGAGTTACAAGTATTACTAAACTGTTATCCTCAGGCTTATTACATTTTCTATATGGGAAAATGATAAATTTCACAATATTCCATAAAAATATCCAGTTTCACATTATTTTGCAAAAAATTGCCAATTTCAAATTATTTTTTGTGTTGAAACTTCCTGGCAGATTAAAACTGTGTGCCCGACCGAGACTCGAACTCGGGACCTTTGCCTTTCGCGGGCAAGTGCTCTACCAACTGAGCTACCGAAGCACGACTCACGCCCGGTACTCACAGCTTTACTTCTGCCAGTACCTCGTCTCCTACCTTCCAAACTTTACAGAAGCTCTCCTGCGAAGTTTTGCAGATTGCTTGTCACCTTATCTATCAGATTGTTTACGTATGTAGAGAAAAAGAAGGGTCCTATATATGTAGAGAACAAGAACAGTCCTATCACACTTCTTTGAGGCACTTCTGATGATAGCTGTGTCTCTGATGAAGACTCACCATTCAGGGCAATGTACTGAGTTCTACTACTTAAGAAGTCTTAGAGTGACTCACATGTATGGGAACCTATTCCATATTCTTGAACCTTCATTAACAATCTATAGCGGGCCACTGTGTGAAATGCTTTCCAGAAATCTAAGAATATGGAATCTGCCTGTTGCCCTTCATTCACGGATTGCAGGATATCATGTGAGAATAGGACAAGCTGAGTTTTGCACTAGCGTTGCTTTCTAAACCCATGCCGGTATGTGAACAGAATATTTTCTGCCCCAAGGATATTTATTATATGCAAACTTAGAATATAGCCAGGCATTTTACAGCAAACATTGTTAAGGATATTGGTATGTAATTTTGTGAGTGCATTGTTTTACCCTATACGGGAGTCACCTGTGCTGTTTTGCAGTGGCTTGCTGGATGAGTGATTCACAATAAATGCGTGCTAAGTAAGGGCAAATGCCAAAGATTACTCCTTGTGAAACCTAACTGGGATTCCATCTCGACCTGGTAACTTATTTGTTTCCAGCTCTTACAGTTGCTTCACAACACAAACGATGTCTATTTCTATATCCTCCGCATGAGAGTCTATGAGACAGAAAAATGAGATATGTCTTAGCCGTTTTACATAGGACCACAATTTTTATGGATTCTCGGCAAGATCTTTCACTAACATATGACGGTGGAAAATTTGTATGCAGTCAGGTTGTCAGTAAAATCATCCAGTGATTAACTCAAGTTCACAATGTTTTTGTCAGTTGCAGTGAACGTGGCATCTAATCTGCCATTTTGATGTATCTTCCATGCCTTGTTAAATATTTGAAAGCTTTCTACTTCAGGTTTCATAGAGCTCTCAGTTTAGAGTACAATTAAGTGTGACAGCTTTCTTGGAGGGCAATAAAGTCAGGAAATTTGTTACAAGTGCTTTGGCAATTTTATGTTAAAATTTTGACATTCAAAGTGTCTTTACTTTGTACATGATCAGATTTTTCTCTTTGTGTAATGGGTGGCAAGAACTCGTCAGAGAACATCAAACTATCGCCTAGCCTAAAAAAAATCTTCACAAGAACTCTGCTACCAGAGTAGCTGCTTTCTGTGTGTAGTGCACCTCTGACCTATCAAGGGGAGTTCTAAAATTCTCCACCATAATACACGTACAGATATCTGCAGTCAAGATTGTCACAGAAAATACATACCCCCTCCACTCAGCAACAAACCAAGAGAACCTGATCAACTCTGGGTGCAATACTGGAAATTATGAGCTCTTCATGCACCCTGTGAGTGAGGCCAGCAGTCATCACCATTTTCACCAGACACCCTTATGTACTGAGAATGGCCACAGAACAGAAGTGACTGGCGTCATTAGTGCTGACATAAACCACAACTTGAACTTGACAACACCCTGTACCCTCAACAGTGGCAGGCAGGACCTCCTCTATGTCTATGATGAGGCTCCCACAGCAGACATACTGAGCACACATTGATATGCTTTGTCATCCTGGATACTATTCTCCCAAGGGTACCCATAACTTTCGTAACATTCGAGCTCCCGATAACTTGCAAGCCCCCCTTCCCCCTCTTCACTCTTCTCTATGTGTCCGCTCAGATCCTGCTGAAGAAGCTGTCACCTGTCCACTCCGAGGGTGAATGGGCAAAGCCAGACGGCCAGTCCCCACATTGACACTCTGCCTCAGGCAACACGAAGCTTGTACAACCTGCCACTCACTCTGTTGTGCGCACAGTTAACCCATATAGGTAAAGCTGGAAGGTGCCTTGACAGGAGAATTGAGTGCTACTTAAGGTGTCCCATATAATGTGCTAATTTCTGTGCCACTGCTACACCCCGAGACAACAGCATGCAGTGTCTGACTGCAGCCGATGGCATCTTAACAGTTCATGACCAGTGACCAGCTGTTCCTTAGTCTGACACAGCACACCCTCTCTGTTCATCCTACTGCTAGAATTTGAATGAAAGCACTAGTTACAAAAAAAGATAAAAATGAATCTTTCTGTCTTTCAGACAATGACTTGTCATATTAAATTTGTTAAAAATGCACACTATCCACTCGAGAACAGTAAAACTACCATTGACATTTATTCATTGGATGCTGGCAGACACAAAGAAAGATGTACTCTCCTGGTGGTTCACGAATGGAGGCTGGTACCTGGCAAGGAAATGCACATTTGGGCAATTACATTATTATATCCAAAACTACAAGACTGAGGTGTTGTAGGTGATGTCAAGGTATACTACATAAACTGCAAGTTGCAAAGAATGAAAACAAGAAGTAAAAAGAGCCCAGTTGTCTTTTACACGTGCATTTGCACTGCCAAACTACTTAAGACCACAAATGCAAGCTACTAAAAGCACTGAGACTGCCAGTGAGATTACTTAACTGAATACTGTCAGACAACGAATGTTTAATTGTTTCTTTTGAAGGTGTTTTTCTTGCTGTTGCCAGTCTGCATTTTATATCCCATCTATTTTTTTCATTCTCAGTTATTTTGCTCCCCAAACAGCAAAACTTATACACTCTGATTAGCATCTCCTTTCCCAATCTAATTCCCTCATCATCATCTTTTTGTATTTGACTGTGTTGTGTTACCTTTGTTTTACTTTTTGTGACATTCATCTTGTAATTGCTTTCCAAGACACTGTCTATTTTACTCAAACGATATTCCAAGTAGTTTACCAACTGTGACAGATTGTTGGTCTACCTTGTGTTTACTTCTTCTTTTTAGCCTTCTGATTTTTACTATTATGAATATTGTGGCTAGAAGGCACATTTATTCCACTAGTGTCTTAACCTTCATCAGGTTGGTAAGGAGTTTGATGTGGATGATGAGGTTTCTCTTGCCACAGATGAGCCCTGGTAGACCCTTTGTCTGCTGTCTGACCTGCATACTGACATTGACCTATGTACTTTTACCTCTCTTTAAATTTTCTCGTCTCTGGTGTCAGTACTATTTTCAATGCCTTAATTTTACCAGTTCAATCAAATTTCTGGCTGATGCTACTAACTCCAGATGAACTACCTTTTGAATGAGAGCCTGATGACCTGGACATCCTCACCCCCATGGCACTACCCATCAACCAACCAACCAATCATCCCCTCAATGCAATGGAGGGTATATTTAGAGCTCTGCGAGAGTGACCGTTTTCCAGTTAGCATGGCATTTACCCAATCGTGCACTCGGGAAGGTCCATCCTTAAGAAAGATGAGTGGCATGCTTTCCACCATTCAATGCTACTGTAAAAGGGAATATTGAGAATTCATCATAGAGCACAACTACTTCATTACTACAGAGGTGTGGACGTAAGAAGGCTTGGTGGGCAATGCACAGTGACAAGAAGCAGTATACCACATGACGCCCCAGCCAATAGCATCCATCTGCCTGCAGCATGCACTACATGGTGTGCCTCGAACATTTAGCATTAATTTTCATGCTAGTTTAGGTATAGTGAGCAACTGTAGTAATCATTATGGGTAGCATAAATCAAACACAACCAATATTATGTTATGAAATGACAGCAATATTTTTCTGAGCTTACAAACTCTCCTAGGCATAGTCAGAATCTGAAACAGTGGCCAGGTGTAGCACTGTCCTCTGCATTGTGAGTTACCAGAGTAGGAAATGGCTGGAGCATAAGGAATTGGACAGAGACAGAGAGCACACTGGTGAAACTGCAAAGTATTCTGTCTCTCTGTGCAGAAAGTATTGCTCTGCGACCTTCATATGTGCTCACCACTATAAAAGTAGAATAATTGATGATTTCCCTTTCTTCGGGAACGTCTCATTGGAACTCAGTCCCATGATTGGCACAGAAAGTCACTAAGCCAGTTAAAGATCCAGGTGCAGACTGTCATTTCAGTTGTATCTCAGTGGTGTAGTGACTGAAGTTGGTGGACCTGGAGAAGGTGTGAAGAACCACACAAAGAAGGCAAATGCTGTGTTTATACAGTTGTATCCTTCACATAGGCTATTTATGTATGCTTTATGAGGATAGAAAAGGTGGTTAGTTGTGGCCTTGGTGGAGGAAGCATCCTGGCATTTCCCTGAAATGATTTACGAAAATCACAGAAAACCTAAATCAGAACAGCTGGACAGAACAAACTCCATCCTCCCAAATATCAGGTCAGTGTCTTAACCACCACACTTTCTTATTTAGTCTGTCCCTACCGTGCAATGTTCTTTGATAGAAACAGCTTTAGTATTCATCACTGCACACATCGAGGGCACTATTGTGTGTCTCAGGAACAATAAACTTGATGCTATACCCCTTGCACTAGCTTCAGTCCTTACAGATGTTCCGTTCAGTGAATGAAAACTCCTCAGCACTGTGGCCCACAATCTCAAAACAGTGTTGGAATCTGATGGAATCCGCAGTCAAATGCTGCAACGTATAACCGTAGATTACCAACGCCATACACTTTTATTCTTCAGCCATACCTGAAGTGAGGGTGGACGAAAAGCACAGTTGTCCCAGTTTTGAAACTGGATAAAATACCATAGAGAATGGATAGCTGTAGACCCATCAGCCTCCTGAATCTTCTGTTTATGTTGGTTGAACAAGTGGTAAACATTGACTTTGTTGGACTCGTGAGAAAAGGGGTCGTCTTTCCAACAGCCATCATGGTTTTACAGAGGACTGATCCACAACTGGGAACTTGATTTGGTTAGAGTCTTCTATAAGAACAGCTTTGGCCCATCATCTGAGAGTGAAAACTATTTATAAATGTAAAACTTAGAAAATTAGTGGTACAAATGCAAATACCTAAGGAAAGCAGGAAAGTAGTTTTGCTCTTATCAGCATATTCCCGTAGTCCATTCTCCCATAAATGTAGGAGACCGATATACTGAACTGAACTCCGCGATTAGTTTGTATCAACTTCATTTCAACTGATTGTCCAGCTCTCTCCCATGGAACTTTACACACAGTGCATAATTTAGTGTATGATGAATAATGTCTACTTCTGGTGGTTACAGATTATATTTGCTCATTTGAAAGTGCTTAATGTAAATGTTTGTGAGATTAAGACTTTAAGTTGCTCAATCAGTCATAGGCATGTTTCTCTGTCACTTGGATTGTGCCTGGTAAGATAGAGTTTGGACTTTCCATTGGTTTACATGTGTTAAACATTAATTTTTGAGGCATCTTTTAAACATATTCTGTTATTAAAATTTGTGTCTTGTGTGTCAATGACTGTGCTTCTTGTTGTCTCTCTAAGATTCATTCACAGTTTATGTCCACATTTAGCTCAACTAATAAAAAAATTCAGTCCAATACAGCCAGTAACTTTCAGGAGATAAATCATTTCAGGTGTAGATTCTGTTGCTTGCTAAACTATCTGTGCTGTTGCTTCTGCAACATGTGATTGTCCCTTATTAATTATGCTAACTTTAGTCCGTACAGTAAAAGAAGATACCTTACACTGGAAGTGGGCATGGGGTGGCTGCTTCGTAGCCTACTATGACCAATATCATAGTGCAAATTTGTTTATGTTTCTGTGGAAATGACTCAGTGTGTCCAGAGTTGTGGACAAGTGACATTGACAGCAGTCTTTTGTATCTCGCACTTGAAAACTGACAGCAGTGCTGGGAGCTCTCTGGGCTCTACTTTCGCCCTATGAAGTATAGAGCACACTGTTTCATCTATATTTAGAATCTACTAATTGCCTTCTAATCAGTACTATGACTTAAATAAAATCAGGCCCAAAATTCACTGAATATTTTATACATTTTCCTTGGTTAACTTCGACTTGAAGGCCATATGACATCCCAAATGAATTCTGTACTCAGTCATTTATACTTAGTGACTTACATCTGTTTGACTGAGTCCTCTGTAAAATTTGTTTATTAAATACTTTTGTATCATGTGTTCCTTTTCCACAAAGAGAAGTGGAATTATTCATGTTCTCTATTGATTGATGGCATAAAAATTGTCTATAGCTTGTATTCTGTATTAGCAAGACCTTCAGCTGAACTCATTGTTGGCATGTGGTAATAGACATACTTAATGCTTGCAGACCTTGGATTTCTCTTTCTCAGTGTAGTTTCAAACATTCAATTTTATACATTGATCAAGGAAAAAATATCCAAATTAACATCATCACAAAAAGTTATAAGTCACATGTGGTAAAACCTGGACAGTGTAGAGTGCTTGACAGAGCTTAAATATGGGATCAGAACTGTTTGGTGCAGCACAATGTCCATATAATGCAACATCACAGTACGAACATAATTTTAAAAAACTGTTATTTGTGTTAGCTATGATTGTGTGTGTGTGTGTGTGTGTGTGTGTGTGTGTGTGTGTGTGTGTGTGTGTGTGTGTGTGTGTTTATTTACTTGTTTAAAGTATTAATCCATGATATGAGCCCTGTCAAACTTTGTTGTTTGTTGGATCAAATTGTCACATTTATAACTGTCAAAGATTTCATTTCTGTAAACATGCCCAGCTAAAATTCCACCTACAAAGACGTAATAATACAGGTATGTACATGCACGAAAAATGTATTAAGGCCTCCCTCACCAAACACATGGACAGTGTTAAACCAGAACATTTGTGAATTAAGCAAATAATCCCATATCAGTTGTGTTGTTCTATTTTGCTGTTTCAGTATGTGTGACATGTCTTAAGCATCTGCTCAGTACATTACCACAACGGATAAGTATATATAATACAGTTGTCAGTTGTCTTTCCTGTTCGTAACAGACGTCATTAGATGTGAAGTATAGGTTCTGTAGGTCATGCAGCAAAAACTGTGTCCATACAGTATTTCAAGAATACTCTCTCAGCTACTACTTTAGAACTGTATGATGTGCTCTGGTTACACAGTTCTAGCGTTAATGACTGTTAATGTGGCTCTGCCATAGGAGACTAGTGCGACTAACATAAGTCAAAACCTACTGCAGCTGAAGAACAGAAAGCTTAGTCACACACTTCATTAATACCTTCTGCATACTATCGATCATGGTATAACCAGGAGCATTATCTCTGCCCCAAGGTTCCTAATCCTGCACTCATTCCTGTGTGAAACTTGCCCCATGCACCCATCCACTACAACCTACTCTAGCCCCACCCCTGGTAAATCCTACAATACCTAGTGGTTATAAATAAACTGGTGATGTTCTGAGTGCTGCAGTGTGGACTATTTAGATAGCAGGATGCTGGAACATAGTAGGTATGTTCGTTAATCAGTATGCTCATGGAGCATGCTGAAAAAAATTATAGTTCCCCTTTTTGCCACCAGTATACTATACAGTGTGTTACAAAAAGGTACGGCCAAACTTTCACACACAAAGAAAGAAAATATGTTATGTGGACATGTGTCCGGAAATGCTTACTTTCCATGTTAGAGCTCATTTTATTGCTTCTCTTCAAATCACATTAATCATTGAATGGAAACACACAGCAACAGAACGTACCAGCGTGACTTCAAACACTTTGTTACAGGAAATGTTCAAAATGTCCTCCGTTAGCAAGGATACATGGATCCACCCTCTGTCACATGGAATCCCTGATGCACTGATGCAGCCCTGGAGAATGGCGTATTGTGTCACAGCCATCCACAATACGAGCACGAAGAGTCTCTACATTCGTTCTGGAAATCTGTCTCGATACAAACGTACTGCGCCACAGCTATTGCCCCGTGCTAATCCATACATCAAATGGGCATCTGCCAACTCTGCATTTGTAAACATTGCACTGACTGCAAAACCACGTTCGTGATGAACACTAACCTGTTGATACTATGTACTGATGTGCTTGATGCTAGTACTGTAGAGCAATGAGTCGTATGTCAACACAAGCAACGAAGTCAACATTACCTTCCTTCAATTGGGCCAACTGGCGGTGAATCGAGGAAGTACAGTACATACTGACGAAACTAAAATGAGCTCTAACATGGAAATTAAGTGTTTCCAGACACATGTCCACATAACATATTTTCTTTATTTGTGTGTGAGGAATGTTTCCTGAAAGTTTGGCCGTACCTTTTTGTAACACCCTGTATATGTCATGTGACGAGGGCCTCACATCAGGTAGACCGTTTGCTTGTTGCAAGTCTTTCGATTTGATGCCACTTCGGCGACTTGTGCATCGATGGGGATGAAATGATGATGATTAGGACAACACGACACCCAGTCCCTGAGCGGAGAAAATCTCCGATCCAGCCGGGAATTGAACTCGGGCCCTTTGGATTCTGTCGCGTTGACCACTCAGCTACCGGGGGAGGACAGTTGAAGACATGGTGCTGTAAGCAGTCAGAATGTGAAATGTTTCCTGTTTTGATGTCAGTCTACTGTTTGTCACTTGGCGACAGGTTTTAGTTTTCTGGAGAAGCAGCTGTTGCTGTAAACTGTAAAGGGTTACGAAGGTTGAAGTTTTCGACACACAACATAATGGCTACTGAGAAGAAAGATCATGAATTGCCGGTAAAGTTGTTTCGTCATAACAGCAGCAATAGTAGTGCTGCCTTGCGAGAATATTGTTGACAGAAACAATTACGAAGAGGTCTCATGTCAATAAAGGGATTAAAGAATGTGATTAAGATATTTGAAGGAACAGGTGAAGTAGATGGTGCAGCAGGGACAGGGAAGTGGCACATTCCCATGGCAGTTGTTGAAGAAGTTATTGCGGCTATAACAGACAGCTTAGACAAGCCTCAGATTCTGCAGCCGGTGCTCAAAATGCTTTATGGAAATTGGCTCTTCCCTGGTCAAAGGTGCAAAGCATTTTGCTGCACATTTTACATAAATATCCCTACAAGATTCAGAATGTACACCAGATGAAGCCCCAAGATAGGCTACAACACTGTGGCTTTGTCCTTAGTTTTTTGGCATGTATGGAAATGGATGACATGTGGCTACAGTATATTCTTTAGACAGACAAGGCACATTTTACTCTGCATGGTGCCACAAATGCGCAGATATTTCGCATATGAGTTTTTGGTCCACCACATTTCGTGCAGGAACATCCACTGCACTCTGTTTATGTGACTGTGTGGTGTGGTTTCACAAGCTCACTCGTTCTCGGTTCATTTTTAATCGAAGAGAAGACACCTCACAGGACTGTTAGATGTACAGTGACATCTGCATGCTACAGGAATCTCCTTGTGCACATGAGAATCCAGCTTTGCAAGAAAGCAACTGTGCCCACACCACTCTTTTCATGCAAGATGGAGAGACACCACCTGCGGCTTGCCAGGTGAAAGATTTGCTTCAAGAAACCTTCAGTAACAAATATTCATCTTTTGGCAATTTCAAAACTTCCAGATCACCCAATGTAAATCCATGTGACTTCTGGTTGTGGCAATATCTGAAAGCTTGTCAACATTTTGGTCTGATTACATTGAATATTCTGCAAGCAACTGTCAACCATGCCATGTCACCAAGTCGAGAGACCATATGGAACACATGTTGTAACTTGTTACCATATTGTAACAAACGTGTCAGAACCGTCATTATCATGTGTTTGATTGTACCTCCCCTTTCCTCACCCACACTACATACTGAGTGCTTACCGAGCCATATTTTCACCTGGTGGCAGAAAGTAAAACTATTATAATTTTTTTTCTACTATACTCCATGAGCACACCAATTAGTGAACATACCTACAGTGCTTCAGCATCCTGTGGTGCATACTGCATGCACTGCAACACTCGGAACACCATCAGTTTAATTATAAGAATCCAGTGTCAAATGCAAAGCAACATGTGGAACTATACGTGATGTTTACCAATTAACATGTGTTCATTGCACAGCTTTTGTCTATCTTCTACACATAAATAAATTGAAGTCCCCCACCATGGTTTCTGTCTGTATGTTTGGACTAATCTCAGGAACTACTTTAGGGATTTTGATAAATAACTAATAGATAGACTGATTTACAGGGAAGGTTTGTCTACATAATTTATAAATATTTCATGCTGAACTATGATGAACTAAAGTCCCTGCCCCTGTGAAATACATGTCATGGCCATCTAACGGTGAATGGAACAACTCATTGGAATCCCTTAATGCCGCCCAACTACAGCACCAGACTATTGTGAACTACTTGATTGCAATAATTTACCAACAGCCGTATGATTTGTTGTTGTTGGTGTTGTTGTTGTTGTTGTCTTCAGTCCTGAGACTGGTTTGATGCAGCTCTCCATGCTACTCTATCCTGTGCAAGCTTCTTCATCTCCCAGTACTTACTGCAACCTACATCCTTCTGAATCTGCTTAGTGTATTCATCTCTTGGTCTCCCTCTACAATTTTTACCCTCCACGCTGCCCTCCAATGCTAAATTTGTGATCCCTTGATGCCTCAGAACATGCCCTACCAACCCGTCCCTCCTTCTTGTCAAGTTGTGCCACAAATTTCTCTTCTCCCCTATTCTATTCAATACCTCCTCATTAGTTACGTGATCTACCCATCTAATCTTCAGCATTCTTCTGCAGCACCACATTTCGAAAGCTTCTATTCTCTTCTTGTCCAAACTATTTATCGTCCATGTTTCACTTCCATACATGGCTACACTCCATACGAATAAATACTTTCAGAAGCCACTTCCTGACACTTAAATCTATCCTCGATGTTAACAAATTTCTCTTCTTTAGAAATGCTTTCCTTGCCATTGCCAGTCTACATTTTATATCCTCTCTACTTCGACCATCATCAGTTATTTTGCTCCCCAAATAGCAAAACTCCTTTACTACTTTAAGTGTCTCATTTCCTAATCTAATCCCGCAGTATCACCCGATGCAATTCGACTACATTCCATTATCCTTGTTTTGCTTTTGTTGATGTTCATCTTATATCCTCCTTTCAAGACACTGTCCATTCTGTTCAACTGCTCTTCCAAGTCCTTTACTGTCTCTGACAGAATTACAATGTCATCGGCGAACCTCAAAGTTTTTATTTCTTCTCCATGGATTTTCATGCCTACTCCGAATTTTTCTTTTGTTTCCTTTACTGCTTTATCAATATACAGATTGAACAACATCAGGGAGAGGCTACAGCCCTGTCTCACTTCCTTCCCAACCGCTGCTTCCCTTTCATGTCCCTCGACTCTTATAACTGCCATCTGGTTTCTGTACAAGTTGTAAATAGCCTTTCACCCCCTGTATTTTATCCCTGCCTCCTTTAGAATTTGAAAGAGAGTATTCCAGTAAACATTGTCAAAAGCTTTCTCTAAGTCTGCAAATGGTTGAAACGTAGGTTTGCCTTTCCTTAATCTTTCTTCTAAGATAAGGCATAAGGTCAGTATTGCCTTACGTGTTCCAACATTTCTACGGAATCCAAACTGATCTTCCCCAAGGTCGGCTTCTACCAGTTTTTTCCATTCGTCTGTAAAGAATTCACGTTAGTATTTTGCAGCTGTGACTTATTAAACTGATAGTTCGGCAATTTTCACACCTGTCAACACCTGCCTTCTTTGGGATTGGAATTATTATTTTCTTCTTGCAGTTGAGGGAATTTCGCCTGTCTCATACATCTTGCTCACCAGATGGCAGTGTTTTGTCATGACTGGCTCTCCCCAAGGCCGTCAGTAGTTTGATTTGTAGAAATTTATTTTATTTTATAGAAGTTCATAAATTAAAATAAACTTCTACAAATCATGTGGCTGTTGGTAAATTATTGCATCAAGAAGTTCATGCCAGCCGTCATCCCACGATCCATAATGGATCAAGAAGGCTGATGCAAGCTACCATCAACTTCATAAATCAAATGACCAGTGATTCTGGACATACCACTTACAGGTTAACTGTATACCAAAACATCTGGTCTTACGAGCTTGATATCCGATACATCCTACATCCCAGGTTGTTTAGTTTGCACCGGCCTCCTTTACAGCAGCAGCGTGCCAAACTACACTGCAGTCAGGTGGCCTTGCACCTTTCTCCTGTGCCCATAGAGCAGGGTGTTCCAGCTCAGCGGCTCCGTTGTGAGCTGCGGAGCGGTCCCTGCTCCAGGGAGCTGTGTTGCTCGCTGTGACCATTCAAGTGGGCCGGCACGTGGCACGGCTGGCTGAGGCAGGCGGCAAGGCAAGCGTCTTACAAGATCGACAACCTCGTACTCTTAGCTGCTAAGACATGGTGATGTGCTACACCAGGAAATACGATGTTCTGGAAATAAATAAGAAACAACTATTTTACAAGAAATTGTATACTAAATTTATTGGGCCTCTGTAGCTCGACACTTTCTTTTCATTGCTAGATCGTAAATATTAGGCATCAAAGTGTCCGCAGTGTTAATGCAGAGGATGGCCTGCATTGTTGCATCCTGAAGAAACGATCGTTCCTTACTTTTTACTCTTTTCATTGCTGAGAAAAGCTGCTCACAAAAATACTTAGATCCAAACATGCACATGATCTGAGCGGCATAGTTGTGAAGCTTGGGAAATGTGTTTTGCTGTAATGAACGATACCATTGTGTCAAATCCAACATGTTGTAGTACCTCTCTTTCAACAAAGTTGAATTCTGCAAATCAATAATCTCCAATTGAAGTGACGATGACAAGTCATTGGAGGAAACTGAAAAAGGAGTGCTGAACACCTTAAGTTCCATTTCCAAACTAGTGAGGTCTCGAAATCGTGTTTCAAATGACGTGATCAACTGCTTAAATTTTGCTTGTTAATCGCCGAAAGTAGTACCTTCAGGTAGTTTTAAAGAAGCAAGACGATTGAAGAACGTTAAATGTCTATTACTCATCTGCCTCTCAAATAAACGTAACTTTTCCACGAACGCTTTGATATGGTCGTGCATGTCAACGATTAGCTGCCCTTTGCCCTGCAATGACAGATTTAAATTATTCAGATGCATAGTTATGTCAGCTAAGAATGCCAGATCTGATATCCATTTTATATCTTTCAGACAACGCATTTCTTCCCCTTTCATTTCGAGAAAAAGGGATCTTTCCTCACGAATGGCAAAGAAAACATCAAGAACTTTTCCCCGGCTCAGCCAAAGAACTGTACTGTGGTAAGGTATATCCCCGTACTCCACTTCCATATCTTTCAGGAGTCCTCTGAATTGGCGATGATTCGTACCGTGACGCTGCACAAAAGTCACACACTTCACGACATCTTTCATTACGCCACCTAGCTCTACTGTTTCAGCACACAGTGCCTCTTGGTGAATAAAACAATGAAGAGTCAAAATGTCTTTCCCAAATTCGTCCCTGAGTTTATTATTCAAATGAGAAGCAAAACCTTGGTGACACCCAATCATTTGTGGTGCACCGTCTGTCGCTGCAGAATGGAGCTTATCCCACGGCAAATTCATATTGTCCATTGATTCACAAACAGCTTCAAAAATGTCACGTCCTGTTGCGGTGTAATTGAGTGGTACCACACCCAAGAGTTCTTCAGTTATTTGCAACTCCATGTCGACACCACGCACAAAGACTGCAAGCTGACCACAGTCCGATATGTCGGTGCTTTCGTCAAGTGCTAGCAAAAATGCAACCAAGCTCTCCGCCTTTTTCCTGAGCTGTGTCTGTAAACCCGCTGCCATGTCCAGGATTCGATGAGACATTGTTTGCTTCGACAGGCAAACCCCTTCAATTGCCTGCACCTCCCTTGGAAACAAACATTCTGCAACTGCTACCATGCACGATTTTACGAGTGGTCCGACCGAAAACGGCTTGCCACTCATCGCAATGATGTGAACAACCCAGTAGCTTGCTTGAATTGCAGATTCAATAGTGTTTTTCAGCTCTCATTCACCTGAAATTTATAAACACATTACGGAACACGTACTATGTTGCATATTTTGATACAATCCATATTACGAAACCGTTTTTAATCTTGCATCTCCTGGTATGTTGTTCTAAGCCTGGCTACTAGTTCTCTGCATGCAACGCCTTCTACCTGATCGTAGTGTGCTGCGTGAAGACGTGTATAATGTCATTGTATATTGTACCTCTTCGCAGAGTTAAATACTTTGACATACAAGACACTGCAGATGACCGTCCCTCTCAGTGAATAGAAAGTTATCCTCCAATAGAGGTACAGGGCTCCCGCGGCTAGTCATAGCTGTCATTGAACACGGATTATTGCGTCAGTTGCAGCTGCATGTGGCCAGGGGGCAGTGAGTTCGCTTTCCCCCTCCACGCGGGCTCCGAGCTGCCGCAGTGAGTGCTCCGGCTCCCTGGAGCTCGGTTGGAACAGCCTGCCATAGAGCATCCCTGGCACTGACAGTATAGTTTGCTTGTGGAAATGCAACTCTGCATAAATATTTTAAATTAGACACACCCACAATGCTTTCTGTCAGCATATGAAGGCTAGACTCTGGAACTACAATAGAGATTTTGACAGTTTTCTTGAGGAAAGTTTGTTTATATAATTTATTACCATTACACTTAACAAGTTATTCAGCTGTATTTACTTAGAAGAAAAAGGCCCCAAGGGTGGGATCGAATTTTCCAAAACATTTGTACGGTGTTGCAGGTTAAGGTACCAGGTGTCACACCGTGCAATCATTTTCTCTGAAGGCCCTTGTTTGCAAGTAATTCAAAAAAGAGAAAAAGAAATCTTTGTCTGATAGTGTGGAGTAATGGTAATCATCCTGCCCCTATTGCTCACTAGTTGGTGTTCCATCTTTTGTGGTAAGCAGTAGAGGTTTTAAAAACATTTGTACTAAGTTTTCATTAAATTTTGACGTAAAATATTTGTTAATTTATTGTTACTATTATTGTGGTTTAAGTTGCTGTAACTCTGCATTATCGATTTTGTAAAGTGCTTTCCTACTTTATAAATCACCATCACTGAGAAACCAGACAGGAGGGGGATGTTACAAAATTTTACTACTAACACTGATACAAAAGTGGGCGGTGGAGAAAATAGGTTCTCTACACTGCCCTAAAATGTTAAAAATAACAGCATACGGAGCAGCATTGTAGCATAGTGATTAAGGTATCTTTCTGACGTACAGAAGGTTCTGGATTCAAAACTCGTCAGGTGCTTTAAAAATTTTTATTTTCAGATCATTTTCCAAAATTACTTAGAGCATTATTTTTATTCAATTAACTGGTTTAAATGTATCTTTTTTAAATTTCTAATCCTTTGTCACATCATTTTAGCTATTTCATTTGCTCTTGTTTTGACTTGAAAAAGGAAAGATTGGAATCCTTGTGCATGTGATTTTAATTATTTTTATTTATCTGTCATGACAGTTAAATGTCTAAAAATGCCAGTCTATTGTTTAAAAAACAAAAGACAGAATAATCTATTTGTACTGGCTGCGCATATATATAAGTGCTGGCAGGTCGACAGACACACAAACAAACACAAACATACACACAAAATTCAAGCTTTCGCAACAAACTGAGAAATATGTCTGCTTGTGTCTGTATATGTGTGGATGGATATGTGTGTGTGTGTGTGTGTGTGTGTGTGTGTGTGTGTGTGTGCGCGCGCGAGTGTATACCCGTCCTTTTTCCCCCTAAGGTAAGTCTTTCCGCTCCCGGGATTGGAATGACTCCTTACCCTCTCCCTTAAAACCCACATCCTTTCGTCTTTCCCTCTCCTTCCCTCTTTCCTGATGAGGCAACAGTTTGTTGCGAAAGCTTGAATTTTGTGTGTATGTTTGTGTTTGTTTGTGCGTCTGTCGACCTGCCAGCACTTTCATTTGGTAAGTCACATCATCTTTGTTTTTAGATATATATTTCCTACTTGGAATGTTTCCCTCTATTACAACCATATATATACACTCCTGGAAATTGAAATAAGAACACCGTGAATTCATTGTCCCAGGAAGGGGAAACTTTATTGACACATTCCTGGGGTCAGATACATCACATGATCACACTGACAGAACCACAGGCACATAGACACAGGCAACAGAGCATGCACAATGTCGGCACTAGTACAGTGTATATCCACCTTTCGCAGCAATGCAGGCTGCTATTCTCCCATGGAGACGATCGTAGATATGCTGGATGTAGTCCTGTGGAACGGCTTGCCATGCCATTTCCACCTGGCGCCTCAGTTGGACCAGCGTT
The DNA here is from genome assembly GCF_021461395.2 of Schistocerca americana. NCBI lineage: Eukaryota > Metazoa > Arthropoda > Insecta > Orthoptera > Acrididae > Schistocerca > Schistocerca americana. The sequence goes on along the minus strand of NC_060119.1, from coordinate 563,163,163 downwards.
CGTGCTGGACGTGCAGACCGCGTGAGACGACGCTTCATCCAGTACCAAACAAGTTCAATGGGGGACAGATCCGGAGATCTTGCTGGCCAGGGTAGTTGACTTACACCTTCTAGAGCACGTTGGGTGGCACGGGATACATGCGGACGTGCATTGTCCTGTTGGAACAGCAAGTTCCCTTGCCGGTCTAGGAATGGTAGAACGATGGGTTCGATGACGGTTTGGATGTACCGTGCACTATTCAGTGTCCCCTCGACGATCACCAGTGTTGTACGGCCAGTGTAGGAGATCGCTCCCCACACCATGATGCCGGGTGTTGGCCCTGTGTGCCTCGGTCGTATGCAGTCCTGATTGTGGCGCTCACCTGCACGGCGCCAAACACGCATACGACCATCATTGGCACCAAGGCAGAAGCGACTCTCATCGCTGAAGACGACACGTCTCCATTCGTCCCTCCATTCACGCCTGTCGCGACATCACTGGAGGCGGGCTGCACGATGTTGGGGCGTGAGCGGAAGACGGCCTAACGGTGTGCGGGACCGTAGCCCAGCTTCATGGAGACGGTTGCGAATGGTCCTCGCCGATACCCCAGGAGCAACAGTGTCCCTAATTTGCTGGGAAGTGGCGGTGCGGTCCCCTACGGCACTGCGTAGGATCCTACGGTCTTGGCGTGCATCCGTGCGTCGCTGCGGTCCGGTCCCAGGTCGACGGGCACGTGCACCTTCCGCCGACCACTGGCGACAACATCGATGTACTGTGGAGACCTCACGCCCCACGTGTTGAGCAATTCGGCGGTACGTCCACCCGGCCTCCCGCATGCCCACTATACGCCCTCGCTCAAAGTCCGTCAACTGCACATACGGTTCACGTCCACGCTGTCGCGGCATGCTACCAGTGTTAAAGACTGCAATGCAGCTCCGTATGCCACGGCAAACTGGCTGACACTGACGGCGGCGGTGCACAAATGCTGCGCAGCTAGCGCCATTCGACGGCCAACACCGCGGTTCCTGGTGTGTCCGCTGTGCCGTGCGTGTGATCATTGCTTGTACAGCCCTCTCGCAGTGTCCGGAGCAAGTATGGTGGGTCTGACACACCGGTGTCAATGTGTTCTTTTTTCCATTTCCAGGAGTGTGTGTGTATATATAATGTGCATTTTTTGGAAGTCAGTTGTCATGCAAACTCTTAATTATCGTGCAAATGTTGAAATCGTAAATTCTTCTTACACTGTAGACAAAGTAATGCGTTGAAGATTTAAATGAAAGAAGAGGTTATAAATAAAACAAAATTCAGGCAACATGAGGAATAGAAATAGTGAATGCAGTAACATGGACAAAAATTTAAAATGTAAAACAGAAGAAATAAAACCAAAGTTAATACATAAAAATAAGTAAAATCACATGCACAAAGATTCCAAATTAAAGAAGAATGATTGGAAGACAATATAAGAGCAAATGAAATAATTAATATGATGATTAAAGAGATATGACAGAGAGTTAGATACTAAAAGAATTACATTTAAACCAATTAATTGAAAACAATAATGATCAGTTGTTTAGCTTTGATTTGAAAATAAAAAAATTTAAAGCACCTAATGAGATTTGATCCCAGAACCTCCTGTACATGAGGAATGTACCTCAACTATTAAACCACAGTACTGCTCTGTGTATAGTTATCATTTCTAATGACTCTAGAAAATTACATGAAATTCTGATGTTTTTGTCGGTTGCTTGCAAACAATGGCCCACCAGAGTGAATGGCTGCATAGTGTGATAAATGGGACCCTAAACTACCACACTGTATAGATGGTTTCAAAATGTCAATCCCATCTCCGGGCAACCTCTCCTTCTATTGCTACCCATGTGAAGCCATGGTGGGTCAGTAGTTATATATAATAATGACCACCACCAAACTTGCTGAGTGCATAAATGAAAATACAAATTGTTCACCATGGGAGACACCCAGTAACCAGTTGCTGAACATGCTTCTTGCTTGACTCAAACGACGTAAGTGCCTGCTACACCACACATTGGCTCATTCTGCTTGATAATAGCTTCCCTAAACTCTAGAGATTGAAACTTGTCACTATCTTTGGAATCTCCTGCCTCCTCCTTCATTCTTATGGGAAAAACATCATTGCGGCTGTCACTAATGAGCCTAGCAATCCCAAAAACTATGAAATTGATACTGATATCTCTAGTTATCATATATTTTTACGTGACTTTGCTTCTCACCCCCACCCTCATTCATTGAGTTGATAGCAGTGTATTACGCCCACAGTATTTTTAAACATATCATACAAATGATGAGTCTTGTATCAATAAAATTTGGTTGAGATTGCTGTGGACACGCCCAGATTACATTTCCGCTACCTTTTCATACGCACCCCACCTGTACAGGAGGCAGGTGCTTCTTTCCAGATACTTTGTGATACATGTGCCAAGTTTTATAGATCAGTCCAATGGTTTACAAGGAGATTTGGCACGTACATACATTATAAGGCAATATAATTATGAAAAATTTACAGATTCACCGCTGTACCTCAACTACTTCTTTTTGCACGGTCACCTTTGATCTCAGTGCACTTTGAGCTGTGGAATCAGCTTCCTGATCCTTTGTAAAAAAAAAAAAATCATTAATCACCTCTTTGGCGCATTGTTTGACAGCAATCTCAGTATCATTGCTGGTAGAAAATCTGTTTGCACATGTAAATAACTTACAGAAGTGGAAAGTTAAAAATCTTGAAGGTGCCATACCTGGGGTAGTTTACGTGCCAACAGAATGAATCCAAGAGCTGATTTGTGATATTGGCAGTGTGGATACATACAGTGTCATGCACTATGCACACTCCCTTCATTAACATTCCCATTCTTTTGTTCTGTATCATCGCCCATACTTTTTTAGTTTTTCTAATTACTTCACAGCATTGTTCCCCCATGAGGTAAAAATTCAATGAGCAAAATCCCTTTCTGGTCCTAAAATACACAGGCCAAGATTTTTAAGGGTGAAAAAACTGTTCTGAATTTCTCTGTGGTGGTGAGGAGAGATGTCACCACTGCACTGATCGTCCTTTCAATTCAGGGGTATAGTGGGTCATGCCCATTTCATAGCCAGTGACAATAAAGTCAAGGAATTGTTCATCTTTCAGTTCAGAGTGTTCTAGACATACCCATGAATATGGAGTTCTGTTGACTTTGTTGATCTGCATACACAGTTATTGAAAACAAAAGTTTTTCAGTAATGATTTTACATGGAAGAGCTCTGGAGATTTGGACACACGGAATTCATCTTCAGCTAATGCAGCTTGGCTGTAATTGTGGTCCTATTTCTTCACTACAAAATAGTAAATATCAGTTATTTGTGCACATCATAGCTGTCCTCAGTTGTACTCTTTTGTTAAAAATTGTTGCCATGGTGCATAAAGAACTGGAGGATGAATGTTCAAGCTCTGGATCATATCTGTCTCAGTTTTACCTGGCTCCACTCTGCCAGTGGTCCTCCATTTCATTTTAGTTAGTTAATTGAACCTGTGTTTTGTTCAATAGTCATTTTATATGTAAAATATGAGGTTAGGTTCTTGTTTACTCACATATTAAGTTTAAAATAGCAGAGTTTCTTAATATTTTTACCAAAAATAACAATTATTATCTTTCTGAAATGCATGTTAATGCAAAATTTATACACATTAAAATTTAACACAGAAACACACAATAATACAGTAAAATAGTTTTTATCAAGTTCATCTACACCCTAAACAGTGTCTGGGTTATGTACATAGGTAGAATAAGATGCTGCCGTAGTGAATTCAGTTTCCTTAATGCAAATCTTTTGTCACTGAAGTGTTGTGTTCAGAGGCTTGACATTCATTTGAAGTTTCACAGTGTTTTGCAAAGAAATGTTTAATTTTTGGCTGTCTTGTATTCTTTATCAGTTGATTATACACCTCTTTGTAGCATTTAAGAGAATGTTCTTCACTATTGTGCTCCTTACTTCTTCCGAATTATTTTCTACATCGTCAGCATTGAAACAGGCTGAACTTCCTTTTACTCTTCTCACTGAAGACTGTCAAATCTCCCTTGCTCAGATCCTTTGAATGAGAGATTAAGCAGTCAAACGCATTTTCTTAATCGACATTTGCAATTTGAATCACATTCTTTTATGAGACTGGAAAAGTTTTATGCAGACAGATTGCCTCGAATGTACAAATAATTCCCTGGTCCATGTGTGACAGGATACATATGGTGTTTGGTGACAGAAAAAGGACTTCAGGGTTTTTATTTGAATCAGTAATGGAAAGTGGAGGCTGTGAACATTATCAGAGGGGAAGAGAATTTTAAAAGGGGTTTGTTCTTTCTCACAGTAAGCCTTAAGTTCTCTATTCAGTTCATTAACAAAATAGTCACTGAAAGGAGCAGAAGTAGTCCAACATTTTTTATTCCCTCTCCAATGAACTCTGAGCCTGTTCTTCACAGCCCTTTAGTGCTCTAGGATTTTGAGTGTGTTAGATCATAATGGGTTTTAATATTAAATTGCCTGCAGCATTTCCTCTGAAAAGAAGGGTACATCAGTCCTTTGCAGCCTTAAATCCAGGTACTGTTTTTTCCTCCAGTAGTGATAAACATGTGGCTAGATACTCTTTTCCAAAATAATCCTGCTTCATCAAAGTCAGAAACCTGCTTCACAGTATAACCTTTTTCTTTCACAGTTTTTTTTATTCTCTTTTAAAATCTTTGGCTCCAACTTCATGTGCCACAGCTGCCTCTCCTGTCATTTTAATGTCTTGAAAGCCAAAACAATGCTTTAAATGATCAAATCAATCTGAATTGGCTGAGAAAGGTGCTGGATAATCTTCTTCGTTCGTAAAGTCTGAAAACGAGTTCTTGGTTTTAGCTTGAATAGCAGCTCCGGAGAGAAGCATGTGCTATTAGTTGTGGTATTCAGTCCAGTGGCATAGTACCTTTTCCATTCTCTGTCACCTCCAAGCGACATTGGTCACTCTTGTCTCACTTAAGTCTTTCAGGTTCAAGAAGATTTTTTAATTGATTCCACATTGTAACAAATAGCTCTCATAGTGTATCCACTAAGTACCAAGGCATGATGAATGTCAACAATACGTTCACCTTTCTCAAAGCTGTCCAAAACTTCACCTCTGTTTCTAGTATACATGACATTCATACATTCTTGTTTCCCTCACTTTCTTTCCTTTTACCCAACATTTTAAATGCAGACTTTGTCAAGTGCAACTTCACATCTCTGCTGACCTGAACTGAAGATTGACGTCTCAATAAGCACGATAGAAGATTTGTTTTGAGATGTGCTGCTGCATTACTGCTTCCGTATGCTGTTAATAGCTGAGCTTATAACTAAAATCGCATGTGCGCAAAAACTCAAATAATGAATCTGCATATAACAGTTTCTACTTCTCCTCCTCCCAAACAAGCCATGAAGGCCCAACAGTGCCGATTGACCACCTTGTCATAGGTGTCACTGGATGCGGATATAGAGGGGCATGTGGTCAGCACTCCGCTCTCCCGGCCGTATGTCAGTTTCCGAGACCGGAGCCGTCACTTCTCAATCAAGCAGCTCCTCAATTTGCCTCACAAGGGCTGAGTGCACCCCACTTGCCAACACTGTCAACAGACCAGATGGTCACCCATCCAAGTGCTAGCCCAGCCCGACAGTGCTTAACTTCGGTGATCTGATGGGAACCGGTGTTACCCCTGCGGCAAGGCCGTTGGCGGTCCTACTTCTACTCAGTTCTTTTGTCAATTGCTGGTTCTCTTTCATACAGAAACCAGCTTAACACCAGATATCTCAATATTTTTATGACTTGTTCATCCACAAGCACACACTCCCCTTTTTTATTAAAGTTTCTCCTTCTCACTTTTATTTTGTAAATGCTCTTCATGCCTCTCCCTTTTGTATTTAGTTTCTGGATTTGTGGATTATAAGATTACTTTACATTTTTGTTTATGCCTCTTACTTTTGGCCTATTGGTTGCCTGGAACTTCAATGTTACATATTATATTCTATTCATAACTCTAATTCCTATCAATTGTTTCCCTTTGCACAGGATTACGAGTTACTTTTCTTTGCCACTTGTACCACTTTTCCAAACCTCCATTTTCTCAACTATTCTGCTCCTGATGAATTACCGATTTCAAAAGCTTTATATTGAACATCCCCCCCATGAACCATAGACCTTGCCGTTGGTGGGGTGGGTTGCGTGCCTCAGCAATACAGATAGCCGTACCGTAGGTGCAACCACAACGGAGGGGTATCTGTTGAGAGGCCAGACAAACATATGGATCCTGAAAAGGGGCAGCAGCCTTTTCAGTAGTTGCAGGGGCAACAGTCTGGATGATCGACTGATCTGGCTTTGTAACACTAACCAAAACGGCCTTGCTGTGCTGTGCTGTGCTGTGCTGTGCTGTGCTGTGCTGGTACTGCGAATGACTGAAAGCAAGGGGAAACTACGGCCGTAATTTACCCGAGGGCATGCAGCTTTACTGTATGGATAAATGATGATGGCGTCCTCTTGGGTAAAATATTCTGGAGGTGAAATAGTCCCCCATTCGGATCTCCAGGCGGGGACTACTCAGGAGGACGTCGTTATCAGGAGAAAGAAAACTGGCGTTCTACGGATCGGAGCATGGAATGTCAGATCCCTTAATCGGGCAGGTAGGTTAGAAAATTTAAAAAGGGAAATGGATAGGTTAAAGTTGGATATAGTTGGAATTAGTGAAGTTCGGTGGCAGGAGGAACAAGACTTCTGGTCAGGTGAATACAGGGTTATAAATACAAAATCAAATAGGGGTAATGCAGGAGTAGGTTTAATAATGAATAAAACAATAGGAATGCGGGTAAGCTACTACAAACAGCACAGCGAATGCATTGTTGTGGCCAAGATAGACACGAAGCCCACGCCTATGACAGTAGTACAAGTCTATATGCCATCTAGCTCTGCAGATGACGAAGAAATTGAAGAAATGTATGATGAAATAAAAGAAATTATTCAGATAGTGAAGGGAGACGAAAATTTAATAGTCATGGGTGACTGGAATTCGGTAGTAGGAAAAGGGAGAGAGGGAAACATAGTAGGTGAATATGGATTGGGGTTAAGAAATGAAAGAGGAAGCCGCCTGGTGGAATTTTGCACAGAGCACAACTTAATCATAGCTAACGCTTGGTTCAAGAATCATAAAAGAATGATGTGTACATAGAAGAAGACTGGAGATACTAAAAGGTATCAGATAGATTATATAATGGTAAGACATTTCCAGGGGCAGTTGTGGACTCTGACCACAATCTATTGCTTATGAACTGTAGATTAAAACTGAAGAAACTGCAAATAGGTGGGAATTTAAGGAGATGGGACCTGGATAAACTGACTAAACCAGAGGCTGTACAGAGTTTCAGGGAGAGCATAAGGAAACAATTGACAGGAATGGGGGAAAGAAATACAGTACAAGAAGAATGGGTAGCTCTGATGGATGAAGTAGTGAAGGCAGCAGAGGATCAAGTAGGTAAAAAAACGAGGGCTAGTAGAAATCCTTGGGTGACAGAAGAAATATTGAATTTAATTGACGAAAGGAGAAAATATAAAAATGCAGTAAATGAAGCAGGCAAAAAGGAATACAAACGTCTCAAAAATGAGATTGATAGGAAGTGCAAAATGGCTAAGCAGGATGGCTAGAGGACAAATTAAGGATGTAGAGGCTTATCTCACTAGAGGTAAGATAGATACTGCCTACAGGAAGATTAAAGAGACCTTTGGAGAAAAGAGAACGACTTGTATGAATATCAAGAGCTCAGATGTGAACCCAATTCTAAGCAAAGAAGGGAAAGCAGAAAGGTGGAAGGAGTATATAGAGGGTCTATACAAGGGCGATGTACTTGAGGACAATGTTATAGAAATGGAAGAGGATGTAGATGAAGATGAAATGGGAGGTATGATACTGCGTGAAGAGTTTGATAGAGCACTGAAAGACCTAAGTCGAAACAAGGCCCCGGGAGTAGACAACATTCCATCAGAACTACTGACAGCCTCGTGAGAGCCAGTCCGGACAAAACTCTACCATCTGGTGAGCAAAATGTATGAGACAGGCGAAATACACTCAGACTTCAAGAAGAATATAATAATTCCAATCCCAAAGAAAGCAGGCGTTGACAGATGTGAAAATTACCAAACTACCAGTTCAGTAAGTCACGACTGTAAAATACTAATGCGAATTCTTTACAGACGAATGGAAAAACTGGTAGAATCCGACCTTGGGGAAGATCAGTTTGGATTCCGTAGAAATATGGGAACACGTGAGGCAATACTGACCTTACGACTTATTTTAGAAGCTAGATTAAGAAAAGGCAAACCTACGTTTCTAGCATTTGTAGACCTAGAAAAAGCTTTTGACAATGTTGACTGGAATACTCTTTCAAATTCTGGAGGGGGCAGGGGTAAAATACAGGGAGCGAAAGGCTATTTACAATTTGTACAGAAACCAGATGGCAGTTACAAGAGCTGAGGGGCATGAAAGGGAAACAGTGGTTGGGAAGGGAGTGAGACGGGGTTGTAGGCTCTCCCCCATGTTGTTCAATCTGTATATTGAGCAAGCAGTAAAGGAAACTAAAGAAAAATTCGGAGTAGGTATGAAAGTCCATGGAGAAGAAATAAAAACTTTGAGGTTCGCCGATGACATTGTAATTCTGTCAGAGACAGTAAAGGACTTGTAAGAGCAGTTGAACAGAATGGACAGTGTCTTGAAAGGAGGATATAAGATGAACATCAACAAAAGCAAAACGAGGATAATGGAATGTAGTTGAATTAAGTCGGGTGATGCTGAGGGGATTAGGTTAGAAAATGAGACACTCAAAGTAGTAAAGGAGTTTTGCTATTTGGGGAGCAAAATAACTGATGATGGTCGAAGTAGAGAGGATATAAAATGTAGACTGGCAATGGTAAGGAAAGCGTTTCTGAAGAAGAGAAATTTGTTAACATCGAGTATAGATTTGAGTGTCAGGAAGTCGTTTCTGAAAGTATATGTATGGAGTGTAGCCATGTGTGGAAGTGAAACATGGACGATAACTAGTTTGGACAAGAAGAGAATAGAAGCTTTCGAAATGTGGTGCTATAGACGAATGCTGAAGATTAGATGGGTAGATCACATAACTAATGAGGTGGTACTGAATAGGATTTGGGAGAAGAGGAGTTTGTGGCACAACTTGACTAGAAGGAGGGATTGGTTGGTAGGACATGTTCTGAGGCATCAAGGGATCACCAATTTAGTATTGGAGGGCAGCGTGGAGGATAAGAATCGTAGAGGGAGACAAAGAGATGAATACACTAAGCAGATTCAGAGGGATGTAGGCTGCAGTACGTACTGGGAGATGAAGAAGCTTGCACAGGATAGAGTAGCGTGGAGAGCTGCATCAAACCAGTCTCAGGACTGAAGACCACAACAACAACAACAACATATTGAACATAGAGAACATAGAGGATATGTTGAGTTGGAGGCAGGTACAATGCAAAGACCACTAAACAGTTTAGCTTTCAACCAACAAAAAAAAAAAAAAAAAAAAAAAAACACACACACACACACACACACACACACCAACAACAACAACAACAACAACAACAACAACACACCCAATGGCCACTGTTTCCAGCCACTATGGCCTGACTGAATCCGCAAACAGGCCACAGCGACCGGAGACATTGGCCATGTGTGTGTGAGCTGTGCTTGTGTGAATGTGTACGTGCTTTCTATTTTGGAAAAAAAAGTGAATGTTTAGTAGTCTTTTCATTGTGCTTGTCTGCGACTCAATCCCTTCTCTTTGTGGTGAGTAATGATTTGTGCTTTTCGTAATACTGTTGTTGTTCCACCCCGGACATTCCATTTTTATATTGGACATATTCTTTTCTGCAGGACTGTCAAGTGGTTGGAATGAAACGTCTTTTGACAGTTCTTACATTTCTTTAGTTTAACTTTTTTTATTTTTATTAATGATGTATGTTATTTATTGTTGTATCATTGGAAATATATCAAATATTAAATCATGATTTTATGCATTAAACAGGAACACGAGGAAGACCAGAGGGGAGTTCCTGATGGCTTGTCAAGTTCTCCAAAACCTACATCAGAATTGCCACAACAGCCAACTGTTGAGGCAAATTTGTTGGACATTGGAGGAGCAGGAGATGGTGTGGATCTGCTTAACATTACTGCCAGTATGGGTGGAGAGAAGATAAATAGCAGTGATCAAACAGCTGATTTGCTGGGTGGTTTAGGGAAAACATCTAGTGGACTGGAGGACTTACTACAGGGCCCTTCAGTTGCACAATCAGTGCCACAAAACATGCTATTTGACCCTTTTGGCAACAACCTACAGGTTTGTATATGTTCTGTATGTCACATACTGCATGTAGAAATATTTATTTTCCCACCATTTTTTAAGTTAAATGTGGGATGCCATTACAGTGCCTTGAGTGGTGGTTGTTTCCTGCTGTTCATTTCCAGAGTTGGAGATCTCTTCCTACCTCTCGATTATGTTCCATGAATGTACGATAGGTGGCCAAATCATTTGCCCAGAATGTTCCTTGAACCAGTTGTGAGCAATTGTGGCCCAGTGACAAGGTGCATTATCATTCATAAAAATTCCATTTTTGTTTGGGAACATGAAAAGCTCACAAATGGCTGCAAGTGATCTCCAAGTAGTTGAACATAACCATACCCAGTCAGTGATCATTCAGTTGGATCAGAGGACACAGTACTCCATGTAAACATGGTCCACACCATTACGGAGCCACCATCTGCTTGCACAGTGACTTGTTGACAACTTGAGTCCTTGGTTTTGTGGGGTCTGCACCAGACTCAGACGCTGCCAACCAGGCCATGATTTTCCTAATGTCTAGGATCCAACTAATGTGCTCACTAGCCCAGGAGAGGTGCTGCAGAGGGCGTTGTGCTTTTAGCAAAGGTACTTGCATCAGTCGTCTGTTGCCAATGGGTCCGCTGCTTACTGGTTTGGCGGGCAGGTACACGGAGGGTGGGGAGTGAGTCATTGTCTTGTTCTTGAATGTCCTCTGACAGAAAATTGCATTTCCTTTATTCAGTTCATTGTGGCAGCTGGTTGAGTGCGGGTCTGATAGGGCTTGTTGCCGGATTCTAACTGTGTGAAAATGGACGAAAAAATGAAGCAACGAGTTTGTGTTAAATTTTGTTTTAAAACTGGGAAATCAGCTTCTGAGGCTTACGAACTATTAAAAACTGCTTTTGGAGATAATTGTAGGAGCCAGTAAAATGTTTTTGTCTGGTTCAACAGATGTAAAAATGGCCATGAATCATTTGAAGATGAACCACAGTCCGGTCGTCCTTCCACCTCAAAAATGAATGAAAATGTTGTGAAACTTCACGACTTAGTGCGCTCTGATCTTAGACTTACCATTACAGAGATTGCTGATGAACTTAAGTTTCTATGCAGTTCATTTTTAACTGAAGATCTGAACATGTGTAGAGTGTCCACAAAATTCATTCCAAAAGTGTTTTCAATTGACCAGAGACAATACCAACTTGAAGTGTGTCAAGAACTGATTAATCAGACTAAAAATGACCCAGATTTGTGAAATATGGTAATTACAGGTGGAAAACTGTAGGTATATGGATATGATCCTGAAACCAAAGTGCAGTCTTCACAGTGGAAGACTCCAGGTTCACCAGGATATGTCTGCTTGTGTCTATGTGTGGATGGATATGTGTGTGTGTGTGTGTGTGTGCGAGTGTATACCCGTCCTTCTTTCCCCCTAAGGTAAGTCTTTCCGCTCCCGGGATTGGAATGACTCCTTACCCTCTCCCTTAAAACCCACATCCTTTCGTCTTTCCCTCCTTCCTGATGAGGCAACAGTTTGTTGCGAAAGCTTGAATTTTGTGTGTATGTTTGTGTTTGTTTGTGTGTCTGTCGACCTGCCAGCACTTTCATTTGGTAAGTCACATCATCTTTGTTTTTTTTATATATATATATATAAAATAGAAGGAAATATTCCACGTGGGAAAAATTATATATAAAATCAAAGATGAGGTGACTTACCGAACGAAAGCGCTGGCAGGTCGATAGACACACAAACATACACACAAAATTCAAGCTTTCGCAACAAACTGTTGCCTCATCAGGAAAGAGGGAAGGAGAGGGGAAGACGAAAGGAAGTGGGTTTTAAGGGAGAGGGTAAGGAGTCATTCCAATCCCGGGAGCGGAAAGACTTACCTTAGGGGGAAAACTCCCGGGATTGGAATGACTCCTTACCCTCTCCCTTAAAACCCACTTCCTTTCGTCTTCCCCTCTCCTTCCCTCTTTCCTGATGAGGCAACAGTTTGTTGCGAAAGCTTGAATTTTGTGTGTATGTTTGTGTTTGTTTGTGTGTCTATCGACCTGCCAGCGCTTTCGTTCGGTAAGTCACCTCATCTTTGATTTTATATATAATTTTTCCCACGTGGAATATTTCCTTCTATTATATTGATATCATTAATTTGAATCCAACAATTACGTTTGTTATTGTCACTGTTGCATTTCGAAATCTTTTCTGTCGTCTTATTTTCCTCTTTCTGTTTTTACCAGTAGTTTCACTTTGTATTCACCTTCTCCTTTTCACCGTAATCTGCTATACTATTTTATCCCGCCTATATATATACTCAATAATACGTAACCCACTTCCAAACCATAACCAAAAATTTTTTTTTTTTTTTTGCCGCTTTCAGCACTACCGCCGCTATAATATCCACCGTTTCTAGTTCACAAACAGCTCCTTTCACCTTTTAAACAACCATTTTGGCCAGTCAGTTCTAATAACTTTCGCTTTATTTCCATTTCCGTTTTTCCCACATCACTTAAAATTTTTAGCCGCTTCCCACAGGTTTTAACGTCATTATTTCTTCGTCAGACAATTGTTAGCCTCATTTTCATAATCTGCCACCACAATACCACTCCTTTTAATATACTATACGCAGTTTTTTCGAAATTTTCCCGAATTTCTCCGTCCTTTAACGTGCTTTGGCGGCAACACAACCACCTAACCTTTATGCACATCGTTGTCTACCAACCCAAGTCCAACATAGCCCAGCTGTAACCAACACCTTTTCGCCTTTTTTCATTCCAGATCTCCAGTTACTTTCCGGTTCACCTTTATCTCTCCCCATATATTTTTATTTTCATTTTCATTTCACCTCATGTTACACTTTCACCTTCTAATACCATGTCACCCTCACAACACCCCCACAACGACCCCATTAAGTTTTATTTACATTCCCTCCGCAAACATGCCTTCGCCCTAGCCAGATTACGCTCTCATATTCTATTTTCTCAGGCTTGTCTGACATTTGGCATCACCCCCAAAGGCCTCACACTTAAAGTTCCCATCTCTGGCTGCAACCCTTCCTTCCATCAGTCCCTATACCAGTTCCAAACTGAACAATCCATTGCCCTCACCCACCTAATCCTCCACCTACACATCAACTCAGCCAATGAACACATCCGTCAACTCCTATCCTTAATAAAAGTCCTTAATCTTTCCTCTCCCACATCCACACCGGCTGTCCAGAGCATCCTCCTACAGGCCAACCGTAAATTAGAACAGCATGCCACCCTCCACCTCAAAAAACTATCCAATCTCCTGGTTTCCCACCTCCGGAAAGGCAACTCACTCACCCTTCACAACCTTTCCAGCAAACCTCCACCTCCTCCATTGCACACAAACCCAGTCTCTCCCATCTACTCAATCTCCCACTTCCAGCTCCACTCCCTCCAAAACCTCAAAATTCCGATCAACACAATCTGGAAACACAACACCCTAATTCAGTAGTTAACCTTTCCTCCAAACCTCTCTCCCAATCTGAAACCTCTGTCCTATCCAAAGGCCTCACCTTCAGCCCCACTCCCAGATTCAACCAAACAGCCCTCGTCAAAGATTTACTGTCCTACACCCGTACTCTCTGCTGGAAGTATCACTTTGCCACGAAGAAAAATGATCCTAATCCTACTTCTAATGATCCGACTTCTCAAGACACCATCCAAATTGAACCCTGCCTGGAACAGTTCCGTCCTCCGTCACAGCGGGACCCACCTCCTCTTCCTCAAAATCACCCTCTCCAAACCTTCCAGGAATTTCTGACTTCCAGCCTTGCATCTCAATCCTTCTTAAAAAACCTTAATCCTACACCCAACATCACCACTGCTGAAGCCCAGGCTATCCGTGATCTGAAGGCTGACCGATCCATCGTCATTCTTCCGGCGGACAAGGGTTCCACAACCGTGGTACTTGATCGTCGGGAGTATGTGGCTGAGGGACTGCGTCAGCTTTCAGACAACACCACATACAAAGTTTGCCAAGGTAACCCCATTCCCGATGTCCAGGCGGAGCTTCAAGGAATCCTCAGAACCTTAGGCCCCCTACAAAACCTTTCACCTGACTCCATCAACCTCCTGACCCCACCGACACCCCGCACCCCTACCTTCTACCTTCTTCCTAAAATCCACAAACCCAATCATCCCGGCCGCCCCATTGTAGCTGGTTACCAAGCCCCCACAGAACGTATCTCTGCCTACGTAGATCAACACCTTCAACCCATTACATGCAGTCTCCCATCCTTCATCAAAGACACCAACCACTTTCTTGAACGCCTGGAATCCTTACTCAATCTGTTACCCCCGGAAACCATCCTTGTAACCATTGATGCCACGTCCTTATACACAAATATTCCGCACGTCCAGGGCCTCGCTGCGATGGAGCATTTCCTTTCACGCCGATCACCTACCACCCTACCTAAAACCTCTTTCCTCATTACCTTAGCCAGCTTCATCCTGACCCACAACTTCTTCACTTTTGAAGGCCAGACATACCAACAATTAAAGGGAACAGCCATGGGTACCAGGATGGCCCCCTCGTATGCCAACCTATTCATGGGTCGCTTAGAGGAAGCCTTCTTGGTTACCCAAGTCTGCCAACCCAAAGTTTGGTACAGATTTATTGATGACATCTTTATGATCTGGACTCACAGTGAAGAAGAACTCCAGAATTTCCTCTCCAACCTCAACTCCTTTGGTTCCATCAGATTCACCTGGTCCTATTCCAAATCCCATGCCACTTTCCTTGACGTTGACCTCCACCTGTCCAATGGCCAACGTCACACGTCCGTCCACATCAAACCCACCAACAAGCAACAGTACCTCCATTATGACAGCTGCCACCCATTCCACATCAAACGGTCCCTTCCCTACAGCCTAGGTCTTCGTGGCAAACGAATCTGCTCCAGTCCGGAATCCCTGAATCAGTACACCAACAACCTGAAAACAGCTTTCGCATCCCGCAACTACCCTCCCGACCTGGTACAGAAGCAAATAACCAGAGCCACTTCCTCGTCCCCTCAAACCCAGAATCCCCCACAGAAAAAACACAAAAGTGCCCCACTTGTGACAGGATACTTTCCGGGACTGGACCAGACTCTGAATGTGGCTCTCCAGCAGGGATACGACTTCCTCAAATCCTGCCCTGAAATGAGATCCATCCTTCATGAAATCCTCCCCACTCCGCCAAGAGTGTCTTTCCGCCGTCCACCTAACCTTCGTAACCTGTTAGTTCATCCCTATGAAATCCCCAAACCACCTTCCCTACCCTCTGGCTCCTATCCTTGTAACCGCCCCCGATGCAAAACCTGTCCCATGCACCCTCCCACCACCACCTACTCCAGTCCTGTAACCCGGAAGGTGTACACGCTCAAAGGCAGAGCCACGTGTGAAAGCACCCACGTGATTTACCAACTGACCTGCCTACACTGTGATGCATTCTATGTGGGAATGACCAGCAACAAACTGTCCATTCGCATGAATGGACACAGGCAGACAGTGTTTGTTGGTAATGAGGATCACCCTGTGGCTAAACATGCCTTGGTGCACAGCCAGCACATCTTGGCACAGTGTTACACCGTCCGGGTTATCTGGATACTTCCCACCAACACCAACCTATCCGAACTCCGGAGATGGGAACTTGCCCTTCAGTATATCCTCTCTTCTCGTCATCCGCCAGGCCTCAATCTCCGCTAATTTCAAGTTGCCGCCACTCATACCTCACCTGTCTTTCAACAACTTCTTTGCCTCTACACTTCTGCCTCGACTGACATCTCTGTCCAAACTCTTTGTCTTTAAATATGTCTGCTTGTGTCTGTATGTGTGGATGGATATGTGCGTGTGTGCGAGTGTATACCTGTCCTTTTTTCCCCCTAAGGTAAGTCTTTCCGATCCCGGGATTGGAATGACTCCTTACCCTCTCCCTTAAAACCCACTTCCTTTCGTCTTCCCCTCTCCTTCCCTCTTTCCTGATGAGGCAACAGTTTGTTGCGAAAGCTTGAATTTTGTGTGTATGTTTGTGTGTCTATCGACCTGCCAGCACTTTTGTTCGGTAAGTCACCTCATCTTTGTTTTTATATATAATTTTTCCCACGTGGAATGTTTCCTTCCATTATATATATATACCAGTTTTGTGCATCATGAATTTACCCCTGCAGGACAGACAATTAACCAGGAATACTACAAAAGTGTCCTTGAGCATTTCTGCGAAAAGGTGTGGAAGAAAAGGCCTGCATTGTGGAAAGACAGGAGTTGGGTGCTACACCATGACAATACTCCGGCTCATCGTGCCTTCTCCATCATTGAATTTTTGACCAAATTCAAAATTCCTGTGCTTCCACAACTGCCATATTCCCCTGATTTGACCCCTGCGGTCTTCTACCTGTTTCCTAAACTAAAATTTTCACTGAAAGGAAAATGATTTGACTCGATTGAAGACATCCAGGCAAATATGGAGAGCGTCCTTAACACATTTCAGGAAAAAATATCCAGGAATGTTTCCAAAAGTGGAAACGCCATTGGAGTCGGTGTGTTCAGTCAGAAGGAGACATTTTGAAGGAGATGCGTCACAGTAGCATGTAAGTACCACTATTGTACAATTACAAGCCCATTATTAAAACTTTCTTAAATCATTAGCACCAAATTTTGCTGCACTGTCCTAACAGATACGTTCATTGTATGTCCCGCATTGATTTCTGCGGTATTTCACAGTGTTTCTTGTCTGTTAGCACTGACAACTCTACACAGATACCACTGCTCTGTCAGCCATTGCGTTGTCTGTGGTGAGAGGTAATGCCTGAAATTCGATATTCTCAACACGCTCTTGATGTGTGGATCTTGGAATATTGAAGTCCCTAACAATTTCCGAAATGGAATGTCCCATGCATCCAGCTCCAACTGCCACTCTCCATTCAAAGTCTGTTAATTCCTGTCGTGTGGCCATAGTCACATTGGAAACCTTTTCACATGACTCACCTTGAGTACAAATGACAGCTCTGCCACTGAACTGCCATTTTATGCCTTGTGTATGTGGTACTACTGCCATCTCTATATGTACATATTGCCATCCCATGACTTTGGTCACCTCAGTGCACCATGGACCTATGAACCTTTTGCTGACTGGGGAATGCTTCAGGCTCTTGACTCATCACATGGTCTGCCCCAAGCCTTGATTTGAAAACTCCATCTATTATGGGTATTCAAGTGTATTTGGCTAAAGGTGTTTTCCCTTAACAGTGGTGAGACAGTATCATTGTTGCAATCCTTAAACATGACAAAAACCCCATGTCCATCAGCTACAGAATGATTAGCCTCACCATCTCGCTCTGTAGACTACTTAAAAGGTAGTAGCCAGGCAATTATGCCGAGTTCTCAAATTGGGGGAGGCTTTTTACCCCACCTATCTGTGCTGTTTCCAGGAGGGATGATCCAAAATTGGCCATTTGGTTAGGTTGGAATTGGCAATACAACAGGCATTTTTTTTAAATGCCACCATCTCCTTGCAGTATTTTTTGACCTACGTAAGGAATATGACACCACTTGGCACCATCATAATATTATTTACTCTGACAGGCTTTTGAGACTCTTATTGATTTTAGTCCTCAATTTACATCCCACCAGTTCTTTGGTGTTGGTTCATACATTGCTCAAGACTGAGCCATAACAATTGCCATTCCCTTGGATGTGTGGTGAGCTATGTGTCATACTCTTCACCACCATCAATGGGCTAGTGGTCTCCGATGCACCAGGGGTCAGCCCCATGCCATATGTTGACAACTTTTATTCTGTAGCATTGGCTGAACACCAGCTGCAAGGCGCCATCTGAATGGCCTTCCATGGCTTCCAGTTCTCTCTCACAAAAACGCGAATAATGCGTTTGTATAATCATACCATTGTCCATCCAGACCCAGAACTCTTAGCTACCCAGCACTGGGATGTTTTTGCAGAGTCGTGATTTTTGGCACTCCACTTTGTTAAAAAGCTGACATAGATGCTCCGTATTTGTCAACTAAAGACTAGCTGTATGTGAAAGCTTAATTATATAAGCTTCCTTGCCCACACTTCTTGGTATGATGATTGCACTTCTCTACTCCAGTTTACCAGAGTCTGGTCTCATACTGATTAAACTATGTTTGATAGGTTTATGGCTCAGTGACACCTTCAGCTTTGAAATTATTGGACTCAGTCCATCATTATGGAGTAAGACTGGCCTGGCACCTTCCCGACTAGTCTCATAAACAGTCTCCTTGCCGAGGTAGAGATCCTACTTCTTCAGTTAAGGCAGTTCACATCTTGCTTATGTATTCAATTATCATTCAACAATTTCATAATCAGCTAACTTATAAAATTCTTTTTACAGACAAGAAACAAGTCATTTGGGTATCTCAGAGAATAAGTTGGCTGATGGTTTGGTTAGAGAAGCGATTGCTCACACAATGTTCACTTTGATGATCCCAGGTGCAGATTTGCAGGTGCAAATAAGACCTCTCCTCACTGGGAGATGAAACAACATCTGATAGGGCATTGCCCCCTCTAATAAACTGTACAGTAGCAAGGAAATTAGTGCTACATGGCACTCCACGTTGGTCATACCAGATTAATCCGAAATTTCATTCTATGTATTGAAGCATGCCCGCACTATGGTTGTGTTGGCTTAGTCAGTATCTCACATCATGGTGAAGTGTCTCTCCTCCCCCCCCCCTCCCCCCCCCTTCTGAGTCTCCATGTGAGTCATAGTCGTGCAGATTCTTTGCCCCACAGATTCTTTGTCTCTGATATCACAAGACAACATATGGATAGCTGAAATGGATCTTTTTTTCTCTGAGAAAAAGGTTTTACTCTTAGCTACGATATTTTTAATTACTTTCAGGGCTGGGCAGGGTGATAGAGGTTGAAGTGTCTCCCACCACAAACTGAGTCTGGAGGAAACTCAGTCAGCCGTGCAAACAACTTTGCAACAAAAGTCACAGGATTTTCAGTAGTACCAACATCCCAGGGGAATAAATAATTGAAAACCCGTCTAAACATCAATACATATGTATCTAGATGTAAATAGCCATCTGGAGATGAACCTGTCAGTTCAAAACTGGTAACAGCACTATTTGTGTACATGAGTAGAATTATCAGTAGTAACTAGTGTTGTTGTTTTTTTTTTTTTTTTTTTTTTTTTTTCCTGAAAATCAACCCGTATTTTGTTCATGCCACTGACACAAAATGTCAGTTTTCAACAAAACAGCTTTAACACGTTGGTGCCCATTGATTTGCTTTGGACAAAGTAGTATATGCCAGGGTACAATCGTGGTTCCGTAGGCTACAGCAAACATTTTTGCTTGAAGACATTGACCATTTTCTCTCACAGTCAGCAGTTGTCACAATTACTTTTGCAATAATAAATAATTTACTTACTTTTTTTCCCCATCTGTCTCATTTTCATTTCATTGCCCCTTTATAAATGTAAGTCTGGTTTGTGGAAGGTCAGAGAGAATTTTGTTGATTGGAGAGTTTCTAGGAACTGATTTGTTGCACATAATCCTCCTTTCTCAGTCCACTACCTCTTGTGTTGAGGTAGTGATTCTATGTTAGATAAGACAGCTTGCAGGTAACAGTTCTCTTTGTGTCAATTAGCTAAACGACAATCTTGGTTGACATGACTGCTTCTAGCTCCACAGAGGTGCATTGTATTGACAACAGAATACATGAGAGAACTGTTTTATGTAAGGTGTTTGGTTGTGTTAACCAGCTTGTTTCAGACTCTCAACGCTTACAATAGGAATTTCTTTTCTTCAGTAAACTTGTGAAAGGCTGCAATCCTACCTCCATACTTTCTTCATCTGCGTTAGTTTTCTTCCTGCTGAATTGTCCTTTTTCCACAGTATACATATACCATTTATCTCTCACTGCTGTTATTTTTTGCAATCTTGTTATTTATTGGTGGTACAATATGAAATAATGTGTTCAGTTATCTTCGCACTTCAACTTCATTATCAAATTTTGATGATTACCTTGCGCAGACAAAAACTTACTCAACAAAGTCACTTTGTGTCTGATTCTGGCATACTCACTAGTGTGCCCAACTGAACTAAAGACAACAGATTAATTGAACATACTTGCACACAGGTACTGTCTTACTTGCTTTAACTATCAGCAATCCCATTTGAGTGGTTTTTTTTTTTCTGAAATTAAAATTGAAAGATCCAAAACAAAATTGGGACATTATGTATTTATCTAAACTACTTAACTGATAATGTAAATAATTTGAAGAATGACTCCAAGGTTCAAGACGTTTGACCAGAAGTTGAAGTTATTCAAATAAGTTTCAGGGCATCTTGTACATCAAAGAATGGAGATAGGTGACACCACAGCTAAATTTACAGAAATACAAAATGGTTTTAAGTAGTGACTTATTTTCCGTGGAAGAGAAATATTGATTTGAGTCTGAGAAAACTTGTGAACTACTATGATGATTTAAACTTTATGATCCAATTGTAACTTGACTTAAACTTGGTAACAGGTATTTCAGGATAGATGTAACCGATGCTCTGACCGTCTGCACACCATCCCCTCACTCGTTCCCTCGCCTCCTTCCCCCTCCCCCCCCCCCCCCTCTCCCCCAGTGCTATTGTCTTGTCCTTTATTTATTTTTAGGTACATTTATAAATAATTTCTAAACATTGTATTGTCTATATAGAAATTACTACCTTTGAAGTACCAGTATTTCATGAGTGTTCAGTAGCAACACCAACTGTCGAGATCACGGTTGGCAATATACTATTTTCATACAAGTGTCATTTCCATTATTCACTATGCCCCTCTTTTTTAGAGTAAGAATTGGTCTTGCAGCTGCAGACACCTTATTTTTCACACATGCAGTAATGTGCTCATTCTAAAAGATTTTTATAAACTGCTTTCCAGTTATATATATGACTCATTATCATTGCTACACTTTGTTTATTTCAGGGAGATAGTGTGGGTAACATCCCTAATGTCCCTGTTCCTGGAGTGACACCTCGCCCAACAGCACCTAACCTTCTAGGAAGTTGGGATAACTTCCAGAGTGCTCCCACATACGGTATTGGCCAAGGATCACAGCCATTAGGTCCAGGCTTAATGCCAACATCACCCAGTATACCAAGAAATGCCAGCACACCGAATCTTGAGAGCAAGGCTCGGGATCCTTTCGCGGATTTGGGTAACTGAAATACCTCTGTGCATAATTTTAAATAACTTTGCCATTGTTGTAAATTTAGGACAGCTTGTAACAACTGTAGGTAGTCTCGTAGGTAGTGTACCCATTGCTACATTCTTGGGTAGCTATGAATTAACACTAAGGCACTGAATAATCTGCTACTATTCTGTAAAACTGAATGCAAATGTCTGATCTTTGAAATGTTGTCTGAAGTGTATTCAAATGATTTTCCCATCATTTACGAAAATGTATGTAGTCACATCACTATTGAAGTATCAACAATGAAAGCTGTGAAATCATCAGTAACTGGTACACTTTGTAGGCTTTTGTGACCTTTGCACTTCCAAGCATGTGGACAAAAAAACACCAGATTGCTGTCATTTCTCAAGCTAGAATTGTACCAGCCACAAGACAGTATACTTGGACACACAGTCTGCTGGAAGCCCACCAACACCAATAGATATCAGCATTCTTTATCCCACCACTCAATGCATAAGAATTTGAAATGACATATGCTAGCCTTGAGGGCTACTTGAATCTACAATGCACACAACATAAAGTAGGGACCCTAGAACTTGTGCACCACCTTCAGAGCTGCAGGTTACAGCAAAGAGACAGTAACAAATTATTCTCTATAAGAGCAAAAGAGACGGAAAGATGGACAACTGTACACACATTCTGCTACCGCACAACCATGGATTCATTGATTATGTGGAAAAAATTCTTGACATTAAATATATTAACAATAAACATCGTGGGTTCCACCTAGGTGTCATCAATACACAGTCAGACTTCGATATATCGAATCTCTAGAGTATGTAAAATTCATTTGATATATCGAGGGTTCATTATAACGAGGAATCACAAAAAAAAAAAAATTACAACCCACGATTTTTTTGTTACTGTACTGTGATTTTCCTCGCATTTGTTTGTGATACAGGCCTATGTTTAGTTTTGGTAATATAAAAAAGAAATCGAGATAGATTGTTATGCATATTGTTTTATTTCTTCTGAAATAGAAAAAATTGTAAGTTTAAAATAAAATACTTTCATTATAAAAAAATTAAATTCAGTAAAAGAATACCAGTATGTACATAAAATTTCCCACAAATCATTGGTTTTGAAAGTAATCTGTAATTTTTGCTTGCTTTAAACTTTTGATCCATCGTCAGTCAGTTTCATTGTCTGTCTGTCTGGTCATAATTCTCCAAATATGCTCTGACTGTGTCGAGAGCGGCTTTGGCTTGCCTCACCATCACTGGCACTGCTTCTTTGACCTCCCCTTTTCCTCTTCCTTATCGTTATTGTTGCTGCCTTTTTCATTCCCTGTGTTCATGGAGTCAACAGTCTCGGCTTCTGTAGAACCCAGTACGTTGTCCTCGATGGTGAGTGTTCAGCGGAGGTGAGGGTATCATCTGGAGTGCCCCAGGGAAGTGTGGTGGATCCGCTGTTGTTTTCTATCTACATAAATGATCTTTTGGATAGGATGGATAGCAATGTGCGGCTGTTTGCTGATGATGCTGTTGTGTATGGGAAGATGTCGTTGAGTGACTGTAGGAGGATAGCAGATGACTTGGAGAGGATTTGTGATTGGTGTAAAGAATGGGAGCTAACTCTAAATATAGATAAATGTAAATTAATGCAGATGAATAGGAAAAAGAATCCCTAAGTGTTTGAATACTCTGTTAGTATTGTAGTGCTTGACACAGTGACATCGGTTAAATATTTGGGCGTAACATTGCAGAGTGATATGAAGTGGGAAAAGTATGTAATGGCAGTTGTGGGGAAGGCGGATAGTCATCTTCGGTTCATTGGTAGAATTTTGGGATGATGTGGTTCATCTGTAAAGGAGACTGCTTATAAAACACTAATACGACCTATTCTTGAGTACTGTTTGAGCGTTTGGGATCCCTATCAGGTCGGATTGAGGGAGGACATAGAAGCACTTCAGAGGCGGGCTGCTAGATTTGCTACTGGTAGATTTGATCATCGTGCGAGTGTTACAGAAATGCTTCAGGAACTCGGGTGAGAGTCTCTGGAGGAAAGGAGACGTTCTTTTCGTGAATCGCTACTGAGGAAATTTAGAGAACCAGTATTTGAGGCTGACTGCAGTACAATTTTACTGCCGCCAACTTATATTTTGCGGAAAGACCACAAAGATAAGATAAGATAAGAGAGATTAGAGCTCGTACAGAGGCATATAGGCAGTCGTTTTTCCCTTGTTGTGTTTGGGAGTGGAACAGGGAGAGAAGATGCTAGTTGCAGTACGAGGTACCCTCCGCCACGCACCGTATGGTGGATTGCGGAGTATGTATGTAGATGTAGATGTGAGTGATCCTGCTACTGCGACATCACTGTCCACATCCATGAAATCTTAAAAACGAGTGTAAGCGGTGTTAAAGTACGTCACCGCTTTCACCCATTCAGACTCGAGGATACTGACATAACCAGTGTCAGAATCAAACTGAGATTTTACGTGTTTAAATACACGTTAGATCCACCAGTTGCTCATTTTCATCTGTCATCAAAAATCCACATGTCCGGAAACAACTGACGATCATTTGCTCCTTCACATTTATCCACGCTTTATCCAGTATTCTCATTTAACATTTGAAAAGTTGATTGTTGTAGGGTTGTATTTTTCAGTATTCAGTATTACAGACTGTCATTCGGACCACTTCGTATCTATAGTTCTCTTTGGCATTCTCGATTATTCCTTGATCTAAGGGCTGCAATTTCGATGTAGTGTTAGGTGGTAAAAATTGTACTGTCACGGATTTTAATGGAGGAATAGCATTTTGTGCACTGCAGCTGTGCACAAAGACAGAATATTTTGATTTTCACAAGTCATTTTCCTACCAGAATCCTTTAACCAGTCGAAAAACACTTTTGATGTCATCTATGCTTTATTGTTCACGGTGTATTTCACAGGGAATGACTGACACCTGGAAAAACATCACCTTTCCTTAGATTTTCCAATTATAAGTGGCTTGAGTTTTTAGTGCTGGTCATATTTGCTGCTAATAGATCTTTGCATAGTTAGCCCCCATACATTATTCTCCTCAGAAAGTTTTAGTTTTGTCTGGAATACATTTGTAAAAAAAGTCGAAGTTCATCTGTGCTAAAAGCATCATCCTGTTTACAGTCTTGAA
This sequence comes from Schistocerca americana, assembly GCF_021461395.2. NCBI lineage: Eukaryota > Metazoa > Arthropoda > Insecta > Orthoptera > Acrididae > Schistocerca > Schistocerca americana. Next base: position 563,138,446 of record NC_060119.1, on the reverse strand, counting down.
GGATCTTCTGCAATTCCAGCTTTTACTCATAACAAATTTTGTTATCCGCACTGACACTTTCCCCACCCACTTTTTGAAAAACAATCCCATGTCTTTTCCTGAAATTTTCAAACAACCCATTACTCACACGTAACGCATCGTATACCAACGCTGCTGCAAAATAATCTGCCTTTACTTTCAAAATATGTTCAACATTCACTTTATTGTTTCTCTGTTGTCAGAACCACTGCACTTAACACTCTTGTATATCTGAAAACTCAGCCTTTCATTGTTGTTTCTGATTTTTCCCTTCATCTATGATAATCACGTTGTCTTCATTCTTGATTGTTGACAGTGTGCTTGCCGGAATCCCAAACGCTGCAGCTATGTCCTTCTTTTTCTTCTCTCCTGCTTTCACTTCGGCAATTAATTTTTTTTTTTCCAAAGATTGTCAGACATTTCTGCTTACAGCCCATGGCTGACACTTACAGGCTGACACTTACAGCTCACACGCAACCAAAACAAGAACTGCATAAAATTGCACCTGCATGCAGATCTCATTGATGCCTCAATACAGGGTGGAGAGGGATTGGGATTCCCCTATTTGCATGCACTTCGACATACAGAGGTACCATATGAAAGACTTCATTGTATAGAGGGGACTTCGATATAGAGTGTTTTTGTCCACTGAACTTAGATATATAGAGCCTTCCAAAAACTTTGAAGTAATGCTGGGCTTTCTTCAAAATATCAAGGTTTTGGGCTTCCAAGGGAAGGGAATGAAGAAAAAATTCGATATAGACCTGTCTTTGATATATCGAGGTTTGACTGTACTGCAAATGCTGGAAGTTTGAGATCAGCTATGAACATACATTAGTCTACATCAGAGTGACTGGGCAATTTATCTGAATGTGGCTAAAAGAGCATGATTTCTATACAGTTCAGACAACATAATAAATTGGCAGTGCCAGGGCACAAAACTTACTGCAGTAGACGTACACAATTTGAGGTGGCTTGTGTTCTTATTAGATAGCCACTAAGCTTCAGAAGGAAGAGACAATAGATGGTAAAGACAGTCAAATGGCTAACCAACTGCAATGATATTTTCAAGCTGAGATTGTCTTGATTGCCAGCAGTAGCTACCTTGTGAACAGACTGTGCCAGTGAGGTTGCTCCATCACATGCAGCCATAAAAAATTTCCACAGAAGGAACACAGCACAATGGCCCATTTTCACTGCCAAAATTGTATTTAGTAAAGTTAACCACTTACCGCACAGTGGAGATGCTGAGCAATGGGTGTGCATCTAAACAAGAATTCGAGCATAGTCCCTCAGCTTATGAAACTCACTTTCTTCAGAAAGAAAATTTGTGTCTGGAAGATTTTCAAGATCTAATGAAGAGCTTTAGTTGCTGTGGATGAGTGTTGGCAGCCCTTCCAGAATAACACTTCAGGGATAGAGTTTACTCAGTTGGCAACTGGATAAAGTGCATCCACCTAAAAGAGGGCTATGTGGAAAAGAGTTCATTTTTATGTAAAAACTGTTCTTTCACTGATAGGCCGAGGATTTTTCTTCTCATCCTGCTACATGTTTCGTGATGAGAGATAAGCGTTGGTGGTACCATTAATATAGTTAAGCTTGTTAACTCCCCTGATACATCCACCCTTTTACATGAAATAGGAATACTATCACTTTGGGCATAGTTAGATGTGTAATGTCTATCACATCAGGCTCCTTGTGGTTTATACACAGTGTGGTTCTGATTACTCATTAAAAAGTCTAAGTGTCATTAATGGATCTACAAATCTCCAGTCTTGGTCTTCATTAGATACGGCAAAAGCATTATAGTATACATGGTGTATGAAAACAAGTCAGAAACCTTACGGATTTATTCTTGACATCAAAAAATTTATTGATTCAGTGTTTGACATACGCTGTAATTTGCCGTCTAGTAAAATCATCAGACAATCAATTTCAATTACAAAATGATCTAGAGAGAATTTCTGTACGGTCCAAAAAGTGGCAATTAGCACTAAACAAAGAAAAGTGCGAGGTCATCTACATGGGTACTAAAAGAAATCAGATAAATTTTGGGTATATGATAAATCGCACAAATCTAAGGGCTGTTAGTTCAACTAAATACCTGGGAATTACAATTACGAGCAACTTAAATTGGAAAGACCACATAGACAATATTGTGGGGAAGATGAAACAAAGACTGCGCTTTGTTGGCAGAACACTTAGAAGATGCGACAAATCCACTAAAGAGACAGCCTGCTTTACTCTTGTCCGTCCTGTGCTGGAATATTGCTGTGCAGTATGGGATCCTTACCAGGTAGGATTGACGGAGGACATCGAAAAAGTGCAAAGGAGGGCAGCTCATTTCGTGTTATCGTGCAGTAGGGGTGAGTGTGTCACCAATATGATACATGACTTGGGGTGGCAGTCACTGAAACAAAGGCGGTTTTCTTTGCAGCAGTATCTATTTATGAAATTTCAATCACCAACATTCTCTTCCGAATGTGTAAATATTTTGTTGACACCCACCTACGTAGGGAGAAATGATCATCATAATAAAATAAGAGAAATTGGAGCTCGAACAAAAAGATTTAGGTGTTCCTATTTCCCATGCGCCATTCGAGAGTGGGATGGTAGATAAGTAGTATGAAAATGATTCGATGGACCCTCTTCCAGGCACTTAAGTGTGAATTGCAGAGTAACCATGTAGATGTAGATGTTCAAATTTATATTTTACAAGTACATACTTTAAATTTATAGAAGGTAGGATAAAATAATGTGAAACAGTAAAAGCCATGATCCTGCATTCCATACTTTGTCGTACATTGTGGAAAACTTCTGGTGTGCTCCATATTTGGTCAAATTTGTTTTAGATACACTTCCTCAGCACACCAACATTGGGTACAGAAGTTTAATACACCAAGGATATTGGAGAACTGGCAGTAGCTGGAAGAAGGTGAGATTTCTCATCAAATTTGTATATCCCAAGCTCCAGCCAATTGATTGCTGCAGGTGTTGCATCTGAAATGTCTGTCAGGGTCCCATGTATTTTCTTTGTGAATAGCTGTGCAGAATGTGGGTCAATGTTTGTTCCAATATTCCACTTTCTTTTTTTTTTTTTTTTTTTTAAATGTCGTGTGACTAGGGCCCTCCCGTTGGGTAGACCATTCGCCAGGTGCAAGTCTTTCGATTTGATGCCACTTCAGCGACTTGCGCATCAAAGGGGATGAAATGATGATGATTAGGACAACACAACACCCAGTCCCTGAGTGGAGAAAATCTCCAACCCAACCAGGAATCAAACCCAGGCCCTGAGGATTGACATTCTGTCGCCCTGACCACTCAACTAGGGCGGACAATGTTCCACTATCACATTAATCATCAACCATTCCCCATTTATGTAGTGCCACTTTGATCATAGTGTGGCCATTTTTGGCATGGTTGACGGAGCTCCACATTTTTCTTGATTGGTTCGCTCATAGGAATTAGATGTTCAGATCTATTTTATCTATTTTCCATGCTTCTCGTAGATCGTGGCTTTCTGGCGTGAGTTGGCCATTGTTTACCTAGGTTGGTTCTCCAGATTTCAGTCGCATATATGGTAAACTATTTAGTATTTCATGAATTGTTAACACTCGGAATCTTTAGTGTTTTCACCCATTCATGTCTTACTGCTTGTCATTGTCAGACTTTTGGAGAGGCTGTATTGATGTGTACTGACAGCAATGGTACTGACGTCGATTTAAGAGTTTCTGTTATGATTCTCTTTGTGTCACTTACCATATTTACTCAAATCTAAGCCGCACTTTTTTTCCGATTTTTGTAATGCAAAAAAACCGCCTGCAGCTTAGAATCGAGTGCAAAGTAAGTGGAAGTTCTGAAAAATGTTAGTAGGTGCCGCCACAACTAACTTCTGCCGTCAAAAATATGTAGCGCTACACAGCCATGCTTTGCATGCATAAAGATAAATACTGGCGCTAAAACCTCTGCATCAGTAAAAAAATTACAAAAATAAAGTGGAAGACGAGCTTTTTTCTCCACCCCGAGTTTCAACCACTGCATTTTCGTACATTATCCAACAAAGTAAATACAAATTCCATATTGTTCATCTTCGAATGTAGCAGCATTTCAATGTACTACGAAAATCCGACTGGCAAGACTGTTTGGGATGTTTGTCAATATGGCCAACTCTACGTTCTGAATTTTTTGCTCCCTGTGAGAAGAGATGGTTGCTAATAGGAACTTTTATGAATTGTGAATCACATGCAGTATTGTCTTCACCATAAGAATAATACGAATATAAACATTTTGCCATGTATTCTTTTGTGTTTGCTGCTGTCTCATTTAAATCCTGTCTGCCTAATAAACCACGAAACTAGTGTGAGAAAACAGCAAACGCGGAAGAATATACTTATCATGTCATGTTTATATTCGTATTATTCTTATGCCTAATAGTGATACAGTCAGAAATGAAGCATGGCAATTGACTAGATTTTTAATTCTAAGATGACTCTAATTTCTGCGCAGAATTTAATGTACAAAAGAGGCGTCTGCAAAGATTTTCAAACAGAGAAAAATTTTAGCTAAACTCTCGTTCAGAACATCTTCTATCATACGCAGTCTATTATTTGGTTCTTGTTGATCATTATCAAAGAAAGCAGCAGTGTAAGTAACAGCAAATAGCAGTCTCTTGCCATTGTTTCGCTAATGAGACAATTCCTCTTTTTTTTAAATTGTAAGCGGCGATAGGGCGCACAAAAGCAAGCCGTGCCGCGAGCTGCGACAGGTCGTAAACACACATCATCAGAATGCGACAAACAATGCATGACACAGTACAATAATGCATTTTCAGCTAGAGTGACGTAAACACCCATAACAAAGAGAACGGCACTAATCAGATTAAAGAAAAATAAGCAAATAATTCAAACCAGACAAAGCACGTGAAAACAGAAGGGAACCCTTATAAATACGGACCGAGTGCCTGATGCATAGCAATGGCTACCTGGTAAAGCTTAACTGCTAAGCTTACGACTCGAACCAAACTACTGTAGCTGTATCATCATTCATTTGACCTAAATTGTGTCTCATATTACAATGAACTAGCTTTGTTTCGATTTGGAGGTGCGGCCTTAAACTTTTCTCTTCCCATGAATTTCGAGTCTCAAATTTCAGGTGCGGCTTAGATTCGGGAAAATTTGTTTTCCTTGATTTAGAGTCTCATTTTTCAGGCGCGGCTTAGGTTCGAGTGCGGTTTAGATTAGAGTAAATACGGTAGATTGTTGCCTATTTTTTTGAAATGGTTACTTCTACTCCAAACAGAAGAACAGTATTTAGCAACAGGATACACAACTGCTTGTACTGTGGTTCATAAGGTGTCTGCAGTAGATCACCAGCTGGTGATTTTCATGATTTTAGCATTACAAAAAGTTCATAAGAGCAAGGGCCCAAAAAGCCTTTGTTAGGGAAGGATGATAGGATTTATTATTCATATCATAAAAATGATAAATTTGCAAAACACACTTAAATTTCTAAAAAATGCTCAAAGTGACCACCTCCTGCTTCCATCCATCCCCTGAGCCTCCAATCTGTACTTTTGTCGTACATTGTGGAAAATTCGTTGTGTTGTTCCATATTTACTGAAATTCATTTCGGATACACTCCCTCAGCACATTGACATTGGGTAAGGGAGTTGAATACACCAAGGATTTTAAATGTCCCCAAAGGATAAAATCCCTTGGATTCAAATCTGCAATCAGGCAGGACATGCAATGGATCTCCCTCAAGCAATGCACCTGTTGGGAAACTTACTATTGAGATACTGGTGAACTGCCCATGTGAAGTGAGGTGGAGCACCATTATGCATAAGCCACATTTGTTGGATGATGTCTAGAGGTACACTGTCAAGTAAATGAATCAACTTGTCTCTGAGAAACTGTAAATACATTTTTCCAGTAAGATGTTGTGGAACAGAGTAGGGATCAGTGAAATGATTGTGAATGGTTCCACCCCATATGTTGAGGCTGAACCTCAGTTGACGTTTGTCTTGTCATGCTTCATGAGGGTTTTCATAAGCCCAGACGTGACTGTTATGATAAATGAAGATCCCCTCATGTGGAAAGCCAGCCTCATCAGTGAATAAGATACATGCTAAGAACTGCAGAAACACTGTACATTGTCCTAACAAACATTTACAAGAAATTTATTCTTGGCTGAAAGTCTGCCTCATCTAATCTTTGCACCCATTGAAGGTGATAAGTGTACACATGAGTTTCATGCAGAATGTTCCAGATTACCATGTGATTATAACAACTTCCCTGTAGCAGTTCACCTTGTACTAGTTGACGAGTTTCATCCACAGGACAAAGAACCCATTCTTCGATCTCAGGCATTCATACATCATGTGGTCTCCCACAAGCTGCAAATTTCTTCCCAAATGAGCTTGTGTCTTGGAAGCATTGATTTAGTACAAATATTCTTGCACTAGGTAACTTCCTCCCATGGTAACACTCAGCATAAAGTTGATGTGCTGTATCCACATTCCCATCAGCTAAGCCATACATATAGAACATACTAGTCTTTGCAGATACAGTTGTGATGGAAGTTGTTATAAAACAGAACAAATGGCAATCGGAGAAGACAAAACAAATGCCATGATCAACTGTAAATAAGAAAGTGCTCATTTGAGATAAATTACACAGCCAAGAGTTGCTATAGGGAACTCCTTTCAAACATTCTTAATGAAGGAATTTCAGAACCATGTTTACATGAGCTTTTTGTAACACTTTGATGTCAAGAATAACACTCTTAATTTCCTGACATGTTTTTATATACCCTACATTTTTCAATCAGGAAGATTACTATCCTTTCAAGAGGCTGTTTAGGGAAACAGTATAGTCCTTCCCCCCAAGTTGTAACTAACAGGTGTCACACGAGACAAGGTTACTGGCGTGTTCTTAGAACTGCACATTTGTTAAGTAGGGCTTTTTCCATGAGGTTGCAGATGACAAAAAAAAAAACTTCCTGCACCCCTACCAAACCACCATGTGAGATTTGCCACAGTAATGCTATTTCCAACAACTGTTTAATGTACTTTGGTCATGACGAAGCTAATGTGTGATTTGCCTCTGCAACTCAGGAAATCAGATATCTGTGTTAATAAAGGTCCTGAAACTCTTTTATGTTGAATATTTCGATGACAGTAACTGAGTTAGAAGTACGTTTTTGGTATGTTCACACAGTACAACACTAAATTTATGTGAGAGCCCATAGATGCTAACAGTGGAAAATACCGGATTATTGTATTGTCTTTAAACTAGAATCCTGATGTCCTCAGAAAATAACTCATTCTTTGTTGTAGTTGCCTTCAGAGAAACACTCTTTTCTTCTAGCAGTACGGTTTTTGGTGCATATTATTACCATAACAAATCTTAAATGATGTCATTCTTTTGTAACATGCTTGCTGAGACAACAATGAGTTTTAAATTTTAGGTTTGGTTGTCAAAAGTAATTCCTCAAAATCTCTGCAGTAAGTTAGCATCTAGCTGATGAGTATATTACATGAATGCGGCCAAACAAATTTTAATGTACATTCTGAATGCCAAGATATATGCCAGTTTTGTGTTATTCATTGGACAGGATGTTCCATTTATCTGATGACTGCACTTGTGGGATTGTGTTTGCTGGCCACCGGAGTTGCGCAGGCTTAATGTTTTCACAACAGGATTCAGGATGGGCTCATATGGCCAATGTTTGTTTCCACGCTATTCACTATGTGTTCCACAACATTCGTTAGTAACAATATGTGGCCCACTTGAAGTCCCAGTTTAACATTGCACGATTTCTTTTTGTGAGTAGCTAAAGGATAAAGTGCACACAACGAATGTGCAAATATTACAGTAACTCAAAGATAATATCCACAAATCAATTAATTCAATTTCTCAGGGAGAATTACATCATGTGATGAATAATTTCTTGAGTAGATGTCAGAAATACATGGAAAACAATGGCAAGCAGTTCCAGCATCTCCATGCATGACATAGGTGAGTACAAATTTTATTTACATGCATTTTAAATTTAGTACTGTGGTAGTAGCTAGGCAACACGACATTTGATTTGCCGGGCAACGGAGCACTCGCTGCCGCACATCTACTGCACTGTGCGCATGGTCATCAGATAAATGGAACACCTTGTAGATAAATGCCAAATTTATTTTTAAAATGTATAAAAGGTAAAATTCCATTTATTGACTTACTAAATTCACAGAGTGAAAGATGGACCAGCAAGTCTTATCTTCAGGAGGGGCAATTCCCAATACAGTCGATACGCTCAAAAATAAATAAATACATTGCTTCCTGCTTTCAGAACCATAAATTTCCTCTTCAGGATAAAAAAGAGGTAAGGGAAGTTACAAAGATAGGGTCCCTTTTAACTTGGATTCTTATTGATTGCTGCCCATTTCATTTTCTCAAATATTTTCTCTTTTCTGCCCTGAAGAAGTAATCTTTGATACCAAAAACTGGGAATTCAATCATTATTTTTGTTTGTATCCATTAGCTGTACTGGAAGCTGCAGCCTATGAAAGTAATTATGTATTGCTATTGTAACAATATTATGAAAAGGAAAGTTGCTACTCACCATATAACGGAGATGCTGAGTTGCAGATAGGCATAACTGAAAGACTTTCACAGTATAAGTTTTCGCCCATCAAGGCCTTTATCGAAAATAGGTGACTGACACACACACACACACACACACACACACACACACACACACGCGCGCGCGCGCAACTCACACACACATGACTGCAACCTTTGGCAGTTGAAGCCACACTTCGAGCTACAGCAGCAGTGCATGATGGGAGTGGTTGGGGTTGGGATTGCAGGTTAGGGGTGGGGGACAGTGAAGTGTTGCTGGGGAGTGTGCAATGGCGAGGTGGAGAGAGGGTAGGGCATCTAGGTGTAATCAGGTTAGACGGGGAGCAGGGGAGAGGTGGGAGCATTGGTGGCATGAGGGCTGTGTAGTGCTGGAATGGGGACAGGAAAAGGGCTGGATAGGTGAGAAAAATGACTGACTAAGGTTGAGGCCAGGAAGGTTACAGGAATGTAGGATATGTTGCAGGGAGAGTTCTCACTTGTGCAATTCAGAAAAGCTGGTGTTGGTAGGAAGGATCCATATGGCACAGTCAGTATGGATCCTTCCCACCAACACTAGCTTTTCTGAATTGCGCAGATGGGAACTTTCCTTGCAATATATTCTACATTCTGGTAACCCTCCTGGCCTAAACCTTCATTAGTCATTTTTCTCACCCATCCAGCCCCTTCCATGTTCCCATTCCAGCACTTTACACCCCTCATTTCACCAATGCATCCAGTCTTTTTACTTCCCTCCTTTTCTGCAACTGCCCCCCACCTCTTCCCTGCCCTCTGTCTAACCTCCCAACTGCGCCTAGCTGCCCTACCCTCTCTCCACCTCATCCTTGCACACTCCCCAGAAGCCCTTCACTGTCCCCCACCCCTCTACCCTTCTATCCCTACCCCTCCCCGTTCCAGCCTCCTCCTTACCCCCACCCAGTTGCCACTCCCAGCATGCACTGCTGCTGTTGTTCGTAGTGTGGCTTCAGGTGCCAGAGGCTGCAGTCATGTGTGTGTGAGTTGCGTTTGCATGTGCGCGCGTGCGTGCGTGTGTGTCATCTATTTTTGACAAAGGCCTTGACAGCCGAAAGCTTATATTGTGACAGTCTGTTTGTTATGCCTATCTGCGACTCAGCATCTCCACTATATGGTGAGTAGTAACTTTCCTTTTCATAATATTGTTACATTCCATCCTGGTTTCCATTATTTGCTGCTATTTATTTTTAATAAGCATGTGTAGTACATTATTGGTATTGTAATTCTTGTCAAACTGAAAGTTGTCAATTTCTGCAGGCAACCTTGGAGCTGGTCTTGGTGCAGGGTGGGCTGGTAGTTCCAAACCCACTACACCAATGAATGGCACGCCTAGAGCCGGTAGTCCTACAAATGTCTTTTCTTCACCACAACATAGGCCAGCAAGTTGGGCAGCACAGGTTTGTAAAAATCGTTAACATTATGCTGACTTGAATGTTGGTTAGGGGGTTAAACCATGTTTCCATTGTAGAGGTAAGGTGTGGCCAAAATCAAAATAAATTACTACATCAAAAAAAAAAAAAAAAAAAAAAAAAAAAACAGATGTAAGACTGTTGTAGTGAACATAGATAGTTGCCAAATAAAGGAGGTGATGTATTTGATAGCATTTGTGATAACTGTGACAGGCTTATCTCTGTTCTCATGCTTGCCTTAATCTTTTATATTGTGCATGAGATGATGTGTAAGGGTACTTTCCATTTGGCACATTGCATGACCTCTTAGCATAGTGCATTTAATGAAGTAACATGTTTTTCCTCAACTGTTCATTACTAAAACAGTTGTGACTTACAAAGTTTTTGTTGTACAGACTGTATGAAAGGTTCGTGAGATTTGACTAGATAACGCACTTAGTTTGGTGTGTGTAGATTTTTCTGTAGCTATTACAGAACATAAGTTAAAGAGTTTTCATTTAATGCAGTACTTTGCTTTGTCCAAACTGTCAGCTGAAATGTTGTGTGGTCAAGAACTGGTTACACCCCTTAGGAGAAAACCAGCACTACAGTGTAACTTTTTCCGCCTCACTGAAAGTGCTGCCTGGCTCACTCTAACTTGTTTCCTACCTCAAAGCAACCCGCACTTATCCATGCCTCCTTTTGTTGCTCGTGATCTGGTGCATATGAGCTCATTGTGTAACAGCTAAAGAAAAATCTGTACAAAACCTTTAATGGTTTAAGAGAAAGCCAGTCACTGACCTGTAACAGATCAATGCTTTGAACGCAGTAACACATAACAGCTGTTTTCTGTTAAGTGTTACTGTTCTCCGTGCATTGATCTGCTATAAGTGAGTGGTTGCCTTTCTCTTATTTTACATGTTTCTCCATCCAGAAATTTCCATTGTTATTATTATTATTATTATTATTATTATTATTATTATAAAAACAACAATGTTATGCTAATCACCATAAAGATATCATGTTGAGTTACAGACAGGTACAATGAAAATACTATCATTATAAAATAAAAAATTATCTAAAAATGAATTAAAGGACTTAGTTTAGCAACTTCTTGTAGTTCATTGAAAAGTGTTTTTTCAGAACTCTTAGAATTATTGTATTTGCTTATAATTTGTATTCCCATTATCAGATCATATTGTTTCCATATTTTATTTTATTGTGGCATGTGTTCATTCTGCAAACTTTCTCAGCTTGTCCTTACATTCACTACATTACTTATTTGCTTCTCAGTGAGTATTCCTGATTATTGTGTGTTTACTGTAGGACTGAAGTAACCAAGTGTTACCAGAAAATAAACTATTTGAGTTTTAGTTTTTTAGTGATACAAATATTACATGATAATTAAAAGAAACATGTAGTTGCTGTATTTGTATAAAAAGGGCTGTACAGTGTAAAAAATTGTCTGTGGCTTGTTTCGAATCTTCATGGCATATTTTGTGTGTTACAGTCATTTAAAATATTGGTGTTAGAAAGAAGTGGAGTAAAGGATTTCATGTTCTGTCTCTTTAGGGGACACAGGGTATGCCCCCAGGAAGCACATCACCCATGCCAGGTCACACACCTGTCGGTACTCCTCATCACCAGCCAAAGTCACCAAGCGAGGCAATGAAAGCAGACTATAGCCGTTCACACTTTGACACTGTCAATGCAAAATCAGCAGATGCCGGTAAGTCCACAAAAACTTTTTTCACCTCATTTAATTTCATTAAAGACTTTTATAGAGTAGTTTCATTAACCATATCTATCACTGTAGTAGGTGCTGAAAGCTAGAAGAAAGTTTGTTAGTTACAGAAGACAATACTATAGTGTTCAGAAGTGGAAACTCAGGTTGCAGTTAGCACAATTCTGTATTTATTTATTTCTAGATTGTGAAAGCAGCCATTTTGTCAAGAGAGAGACAGGGGTGGGAGGGTGTTGGGGGGGGGGGGGGGGTGAAAGGAATATGCTGTAAGGAAAAGTTATTCAAATCATGATTAAAGAGACAGAAGCTACAAGAAATAGTTCACAATTAACGGTGCCTTACAGATATTGTAAATTGAGGCTGTTAAGTATTTTAGAGGAACTTACAAAGAGAAAGTTATTGATTGGTGTATGGGATATATTGTTACTGTGAAATAAATGTTAAATAAAACATAAAGAGTGTAGTGTAGCAAGAAAGGAATGTCTGAAGAAGTGGCAGGACAGTAATGCAATATTTAAAGACTGTTTTTAGCTAGGTAAAAATAGTAGGGCAAGAAATAATGACAAGTTAAATGTGATGTATGAGACAAGAAAGCTGAATGTGTTGTTGGGGAACAGAAATTACCAAAACTTCAATAATGGTACAAAACAGTCATCAAAATAGCAAAAGGGCTCAGAGATAAATGGTGACAGAGACAGTGTTTTACGGAGAGAAAAAGCTCATTAAAGTCAAGATCAGCAGAAAATGTAACAACATAAGCTCAAAAGTAACTGGTACATTCATAAAATAACAGTGAAAGATGAAGAAAAGCTGTAGGTGAAGATACTACCGGTGGCTTGAGAAAAGAGTAGTAAAAGAAATTAGTGAAAACGGTTGAAATTGTTGCATTGGGATATGCATATTAACCCACCGTGATGTGACTAGGACCTCAGTCTTTATTAACGTACGCTGTTCAGTAGTGCATCACTTATGTAGGAGTTGAGTTTCAAGGGGAGCAGATAATGGAATAAGTCTTATTAAAGTAAAAATGACTCTACTGTGAGACCCAAAAGAAAGCAGTCTGTTCAGAAGTACACATCTGTGAAATCAAAATCTGCTGCTGGGTAACTTTTGAGTAATGTGTTGCTCTGCCCTCATTGCACACTTCTTGCAAGCTATCCAGAAGGTAGTCGAGGCATTACTATAAAAGTCAGTTACATTCTGAAGCTGTCCGTTGTGTGAGGAGAGTTCCTGTGAAGACACACCGCAACTTCCAGTTGATTCCAAGCATAATCTATCAGTTTAATAGTAGCAGATACCTGTCTCTTGGAGGAGGTGTTCTTGAGGTAGTTGTAATGTGCTCATGCATAGTTGTCTTCAATGGCAAACAAAAGATGTTGATTGTAAGCCAGGACAGTAGGTTGGAGGACCTTGTTCGGATACTGCAAAGGCCTCAAAAATTATTCTCAATAATGATGAGAGACATCAGACTTCCATGCGTGGAACTGCATACCCAAGATGTGCATTGGTACCTCCACATTCTTCTGACTGTCATCAGACTTCAGACAAATGTTGTATTTACTCATGAATAGAACCTGGTAGCATTGATGCAGGTTCCATTCCAGGCATTCCCTTGTCCACCCTCTTCATGAGCCGTAGTGCTATAGGGGTTTTACTGTTGTTTATGAGGCCACCAAATTGATCATGTCAAGACAGCTGTGTGCTGTCTGGGTTGACACATCAGTCCCAGCTGCTCCAAAAAGGTGGCTTGCAGGTATATTGCATTCTCCTTGGAGTACCTAAAACTCATAATTTAAGACAGATTTTCAGTGTTTTAGATCACACGATACCAATAGAATTGTTAAAAAATATCTTCATGGTGTACTTCCATTTAAGAGTATATCTGAAGAGTATGTTCTGGGTTTTCTGGTATCTGCATAGATCACAATGTTTATAGGTGAAATATAAAAGATAAAAATAGCTTACGGTGTGGAAGGTAGATTCCAGAGGATGAGACACATGCCAGTATTTATAGCTCAGCATTTTCTAATATTGTTATAACTTCAAGTTGAACAAATATATTTCAAGGAAGACGCAATACATGAAAGTCACAGATCAAGTAAACAGAGTAAGACGTGTGTACACTTTAACAGTCAAATCATAACTGAGTCCAAGTCTAGCGGCCGCTGGCTTTCTGGCCGCTTAGGTGGCGCTGCTGCTGCATGGCTGGCAGACAGCGCCACATGTAGAGGACACACGTAACTGCACGGTGGCATTTTGAAAGATCGGCGAGTCACAACACTTTTCCCCCCTTTGAAGTTTTTGCACAGGTGGCCTGTAGATTGCTAACGTCCATAGGTGTTGTTTGACTGGCCGTAAAGTCTTGAGGAGGCGGCTTCCTGTATGGACGAAAGTGTCCCCGATGACCATGTGTGCGATTTCAGAGTCGATGCCGGGCCAGTACAGATGACGGCGTGCCAGAGATTTTGTGCGAGAGGCACCCCAGTGCCCTTGGTGAAGGAGGCGCAAGACCGAAGCACGCAAAGACACAGGTACCACAAAACGCAGCGAAGCACTTCCGGTGGAGAGGAGGATAACACCATCCATAGCCGTGAGGCAGTAACGCAAAGCATAGTAATTCCACAATGGATCAGAAGTCTTAGCTGATGGACGATCTGGCCAACCCTTCTGAATACAGCGTAAAACCCGGGAGAGGGTAGGGTCAGAACCCGTAGCAGCCGCCAGCTGGTCCCCGGTGATGGGGAACCTGTCCACAACCCGCTGCTCGGCAACATCCTGGTGGAAACACAAAAGTTTGTCCCTATCGAATGCCAGATCAGAACCCATGGGAACGCGAGACAGTGCATCAGCATTCGCATGTTGAGCCGTTGGCCAGAAATGAATCTCATAATTGAAACGAGACAAGTAAAGAGCCCAATGCTGGAGGCGGTGTGCAGCCTTGTCAGGAAGTGACATTGATGGATGAAACAACGAAACAAGAGGTTTGTGATCCGTAACAAGATGAAATGTGGATCCATAGAGAAAAACACCAAAATTATGAAGAGCATAAATAATGGCCAATGCTTCTTTTTCAATTTGAGAATACTTTTATTGGGCATCCGTGAGCGTTTTGGAGGCATAAGCAAGGGGTTGTTCAGAACCGTCAAAAAAACGGTGCACAAGGACTGCACCGACCCCCTATTGAGAGGCATCCGTGGCAAGAACAAGATGTTGGCCAGGTCGATAAGTAGCCAGGCACGGGGCCTGTTTCAGCATAGTCTTCAATATCTGGAAAGCCGCATCGCATGACGCGGACCAGTTAAAAGGCACGTTTTTATGTAACAGGCGATGCAACAGCTGAGCCACTGAAGCAGTAGACGGTAAAAACTTGTGACAGTATGCTATTTCCCCCAAGAATGCCTGCAGTTCCTTAACAGATGTTCGGCGAGGAAGGGCATCGATCGCAGTGACAGTTTGCTGAAGCAGACAAATACCATCCTGAGAGAGTTGAAACCCCAAGTACGTGATAGATGCCTGAAAAAATTTTGATTTCTGAAGATTACACTTAAGATCGGCAGTCTGTAAGACATGAAAAAATGTGCGGAGATTTTGAAGATGTTCGTCAGTAGTGGAGCCAGTGACAACAATGTCGTCCTGGTAATTTATACACCCAGGGACAGTGAGAAATAATTGTTCCAAGAATCGCTGAAAGAGAGCAGGTGTGCTGTCAACCCCAAATGGCAATCGTTGGTATTGATAGAGGCCGAAAGGCGTGTTGAGGACCAGAAACTGCCGGGAAGCAGCGTCAAGAGGAAGTTGATGATAATCTTCTGACAGGTCAAGTTTAGAAAAATACTGGCCTCCAGCAAGTTTAGTGAACAATTCTTCAGGTCGAGGCATAGGGTAAGTGTCGATAAGGCATAGAGCATTTACAGTGGCTTTGAAATTGCCACAGAGACGAATATCACCATTTGACTTAGCAACGATGACGACAGGAGAGGACCACTCACTGGAAGTGACAGGAAGCAAGACCCCTGAAGCAGTGAGACAATCGAGCTCTGACCTGATCACAAAGGGCCATAGGAATGGGCCGAGCCCAAAAAAACTTAGGCCGAGCAGTGGGTTTGAGCGTGATATGAGCTTCAAAGTCGTTTGTACGGCCTAACCCAGGAGAAAAAGGGACGAAAATGTCATCGACAAGGAATCCAATTGAGCATAAGGAATAGCATCAGAGACGATATTGACAGATTCATCTATGGAGAACCCAAAAACGCGGAAGGCATCAAAACCAAAAAGTTCTCCACGTTACTATGGTCGACAGTGCGGAACAGTGGGAACAGTGCGAACGACAGATTTGTAAGATACCTCAGCATCAAATTGTCCCAAGAGAGAAATCTTCTGTTTATAGTAAGTCTGTAATTGCCTAGTGACAGGTGACAGGATTGGAGAACCCAACTGAAGATACATCTGAGAATTGATGATAGTGGCAGCAGAACCAGTATCCACCTGCATGCGAACATCTCGATCAAGTATTCGGACAGTGTGGAGTAACTTCCCTGAAAGGGAAGAACTACAGACAACACAGAATCAGTGTCATGTTCATGAACATCATGTATGCGGTCGGATTTGCAAACGGATGACACATGACCCTTTTTTTTGCATTTGTGACACACAGCCCAACGTTGTGGACAATCTTCTTGTGAATGTTTCGTAAAATACCACAGACATGAAGGAAGTTGCCATGGGTTTTGCTGCAGTTTCTTAGAGGTTTGTTTACGGTTAGGCCGAGGCTGCGCTTGGGAGCGTACTGCGGCCAAGTCGGCCGATGGGGACCCGCCACATACTTCGTCAACATCGCACAGAGGTTATATTTCCCTGACGTCGCCCCAGGCCTCTATTTGCGTTCCAGTGGCGCGAGAAATTTCAAAAGGCTGAGCGATGGATTGGACTTCATCTAGAGTCGGATTTGCCAACAGAATGTATAACACTCCTGTCTGCTACTGCTGTACCATAACCTTGAAGCTGGAAACAGGTTGTGAAATAAAACTATTTTATTTAAGCAACTATGGTACAACGCAATAGAGCAGTGTTACCCTCTGAGAGGAATTTTGTTATGTTGACCATATTGTACCTAATGGAAGTGGCTTATCGGAAGTGAAAGTCAGAATTACATAAACATTTAAACAGTAACAAATAATATTTTACTTAGCTATACTGTTTAGAGAGTAAAGAAAACGGTCGCCAGCCTAATTAGGCAAGAGAATGATTAACATTCTTGTTTAAGAAATTAGGTATGAGTAACTTTAACGGATAACACAACCTTAATTTACCACACGTGAGTGCAATGAACTCTGACACATACATATGTTTACGGTAAGATTGAAGCTAGTAGCTAGAGCAGCACAAACTATTTGCAAAAATATAACAGATACCGAAACACTCTATTACTTTCAGGACTTGTTCAAACTGAATGGTCTTTATAACATTATTTTTAACCTTCACTGCAGGATCATAAATTGGACATAGGTCAAGTCTCTCTCAGTTAAATACTTTACTGTTTGAAATGGAAGTTAATTGGAATCCACTAACAGGTTGCTTCTCACTATCTTTTGAATAAAGAAATTATGGTTTTCATAAGTAGTGGTCTTCCCATTACTTGTTACCTAGCATTAGCATAATAGACAAACTGTGGAGCCTGTTATACCATTAATATGCACTTCCGATACCCAAGAGAGACAAACACTTAGCAATCATGAAAATATAATTTTCTACTATTGCAGTTTTCCACTTTTACTACAGTGAAACACCATGTTGACAAAATTACAAGAAACTGACTCACCTTTTAAAATTTACTACAGGTAGCACTATGATCATTAACTAACCAAAACTTTATAAGCCTCAATTTTAAGAACTTTAATTTATAAAAGGAACAGCAAATTTTACTTTATTACCAGAGTCTTCTACTTTCAAGTAAATGAGAAAATAGGTGACTTTGAAACTCCACAAAACTATAAATTAGACTATTTCCATCACTGGGAGGCTTTCACAAAACTACATTACTACCTCCCACAATTTCACTAAACCCACAGTAAATCTGAATATGCCCTTCTCATCAAAGATCAAATAACATTATGTAATTAACTGTCTAACTTCGAGGCTTTCATTTTTTTCCACAAAATAGGACACTCGGTAATCATAATTCAAATAGAAAGGAACCTGAGAGGTGTTATGATAGGGAAAAATCAAGATAGGTACATGAATTCAATCACAAGTTACCTTATATTTGAACACACTAACACATCCAATAAGCTGATCCTTCACTGTACACCATTATAGTACTCATTTACAGTGATTGCGCAATGTGGTGGCAACTGCAAGTTGGTAGGCGGATTTTCAGACACAATCGCTGGACTCTGGCCCTTCTTGGTGGCGATGATGAATACCAATTCCAGAATCGTTCCAGCTATTTATCCATCCATCCATCCGAGGCATTGGAAAGTAGCAGAAAAAGCCTCTCTCGGAAACAGCACAATATGCAACATTTACATGGCAGTGCACAGCTTGGTAGCTTGTCCCCAACTGGGTTCTATACCTGAATACCATTCTGATAATAGTCTAATATTTTTACATGCAGCTCATGGTGTACTGTGAAATGTTAATATTCTTTCATATTCTGATTGATTACCCATGTGAATACTTTTACCTCCCTGTTCTCTTTACAGTTTATTCCATAGAGGTGCAATAAAAAGATTAGTGTTCCAAAGTGTTTTAGTAATATAGTGTAGATTAGGTATTAATTAGTTATGGAGAAATTACCAGCTGGTCACTTAAGCATAAATATGTTTGGAGTTATTACATTACGCGTTTTTTGTAATTAATGACAAAATTATATTACCTTACATGTAGTGTATTGATCAGTTACAAATAACTTGTTTAACAAGTTCATAAGGTCACAACAGGCTTTAAAACTTTGTGATGTTGTACATAGTCTTTAAATTTGCCTTTTGTTACAAAAAGGAAGTGTAAACAATATTTGCAACAGAAAACTGGAGAGAACTGATTAACATTTTTTTTTTTTTTTTTTAATTTTTAGTTTTCAGAACATATTAAAAAAAAAACTAAAGTTACTTCGAGTTTTGGTGGATGGTAGATAAATTCTCCTTTCCCATAACAAATAATGTTATAGTATCCTGTATGTAGTGATTGGTAACATAAACGCCATTTATTTACAGGGAAAGCAGGGAAACCAAAGCAGCCTGGTGATGTATTTGGAGACCTTTTAGGTAGTCAGGGTTATGAGTTTGCATCCAAGAAAGAGTCTGGACCAAGGACAATTAATGAAATGAGGAAGGAAGAGCTTGCTAAAGACATGGATCCAGATAAATTGAAGGTGATTTAGAAGTGATTCCTTTTCTTTTACATATTAGTTACATATTTTATACAAAGTTATAAGTACAATATCAAATTTAACTTTTTTGTGCATTTCAAATCTGCCATTTTAATTTCATTTGTCACATTGTGTGTTGAAGATCCTGTTAGTGCTGGTACCCAAATAATTAGCTTGTGAAGGCTGAAGAAATCATACATTTTATGCGTGGAAATGTATTTTTAATGTAAACAATTATTTTTTGATAAATTACAAAATAAATTTGTGTGGTACATATTCCTCAACTGGTAGGCTGTATTTAAACACAAATAACAATTGTTTCCCAGATCTTAGAATGGACAGAAGGTAAAACACACAATATCCGGGCCTTGCTGTGTTCTATGCACACTGTCTTATGGGAAGACACAAAGTGGAATAAAGTTGAAATGCATCAGTTAGTCACAGCAGCTGATGTGAAAAAAGCTT
This sequence comes from Schistocerca americana, assembly GCF_021461395.2. NCBI lineage: Eukaryota > Metazoa > Arthropoda > Insecta > Orthoptera > Acrididae > Schistocerca > Schistocerca americana. The sequence goes on along the minus strand of NC_060119.1, from coordinate 563,118,820 downwards.
ACCGTCGAGCGTGTCTGGCAGTTCATCCTGACAAGGTAAGCTCCTCACCAAAATAAGTGATAGAGACAGGTTCATAGCATATGAAAGATGCATAAAAGTGTTCATTGTAAAATAATTTGCCATGTTGTAAGGTTGGATCAAAAAATGTTAAAGTTGTATTCAGAGAAAGTCAAGGAGTGTTCTGAACTTGCAAGCAGTGTTTCCTCTTTTTTTTTTTTTTTTAAGATCCATGAAAAAGTAAAAACAAACAGAATTTACTGAATGTTTGGGGGTCATGTTATCTTTCTGTCTTTGTATTTTTATATCTTTTGTTTGCCTTTGTCCTCAGGTTTCCTTGGCTTCAGGTTGTGGCATTTTAAGATGTCTGAGCTTTCTGTGTAGTGTAAATTAAATGAAGCCAACAAATTAAGTATTTTTTTGGAGAGTTTTTTACGGGACAACTTTTTATATTGTTCTGGGACCACTGAGTAGTATGTGTCTTCTAATAACATTGTATAATTCCAAGTATGCTGCCAAGTTTGATTGCCTTTATTTTTAGAATAGGCCTATTTTGGATTAATTGCCATCGTTAGGTTATCTATAAGTAATGGTACATAATTTTGGTACATTAATTCTAATTTTATAGGTAATTATTAAACAGATTTTGTTGTTACACATTTTTACGTACGTCTGACGGTTTTGACATCCATGAGACATCGGTGGTTCTACAACTGTCTTATTTTTTTGTTAATTACATTCATTTGGTGTTATCAGAGTAAAAATGATTGGTTATCACCTTATCTGACTTACTACTTTATTATCTGTAGCTTTATGCCAGCTTATTTGACAGCTAATCCAGCGATGTTGTATGGTTACAGGCAATTATGTTTATCATTGCTATTACATAGGTATTGCTCTTCACTACTGTTAAAATATTTCTTTTTGTTTGTGTTATATCTGTATAATTTTTTTTTATAATTGTTTTTTTTTTTTTAACTCTTGGTATTATGTACAAATTATGGCAAACCTATTTTCTTTGTTATAACTTGTTTTAATTATTATTTGCTTGTCTACATGACATCGCTGGATACTGTTATAATGTGTTTTTGTAGATGAATTTTGGTATAGACTCTGTGTAGTCCTTTGTTTTCAATTATAAATGGAACTGAAAGTCGTATCTTAGGAGTCCCTGGTTTGTCAGTTAGAGGTGGGACTCCGTCACCTCCAAAGGTCCGAGGCATTTTGCTCTGATTGTTGCCAGCATCATATTTAAAGAACCAGGGAAGCAGGTTGCTAGCCTTACTTGCCCCGAGTCCCATTGGGTTTTACCCCTAACGGCTGAGGGACTAACCGGTGGATTTGGTAGTCTTTGCCGTATGAGCACAAAGGTGACCACGACTCAGAATATGTCCGAGATGACCAGCCTTATTCCAAAGTAACTGGTATCCCGACTGTCGGGACCACTTACTTGGCCACTCATACGTTGCCCGTGGTTCATGAACTAGGACATGACTACAGGAACCCACACCATGAACCATGAAAGTGCAGGAAGTCAGGTCCATATGTAGGAGGATAAGAGTGGAGAAACTTCAGGATAAGGAAATCAGGCACAAGTACATAACAGCGATCTCAGAAAGGTACCAGTTAGTTGAGTGTAGTCAATTACAGTCATTGGAAAAGGAATGGACAAGGTACAGGGACACAGTACTAGAAGTGGCTAAAGAATGTCTTGGAACAGTAGTGTGTAAAAGTAGGATGAAGCAAACAGCTTGGTGGAATGATACAGTAAAGGCAGCCTGTAAAAGGAAAAAGAAGGCGTATCAAAAATGGCTACATACCAGAACCCAGGTAGACAGAGAAAGTTATGTTGAAGAAAGAAACAAAGCCAAACAGATAATTGCAGCATCCAAGAAGAAATCATGGGAAGACTTTGGAAACAGGTTGGAGACTATGGGTCAAGCTGCTGGAAAACCATTCTGGAGTGTAATTAGCAGTCTTCGAAAGGGAGGTAAGAAGGAAATGACAAGTATTTTGGACAGGTCAGGAAAACTGCTGGTGAATCCTGTGGATGCCTTGGGCAGATGGAGGGAATATTTTGAAGAGTTGCTCAATGTAGGTGAAAATGCGATCAGTAATGATTCAGATTTCGAGGTAGAGTGGGATAGGAATGATGATGGAAATAGGATCACATTTGAGGAAGTGGAAAAAATGGTCAATAGATTGCAGTGCAATAAAGCGGCTGGGGTGGATGAAATTAAGTCGGAACTCATCAAATACAGTGGAATGTCAGGTCTTAAATGGCTACACAGGATAATTGAAATGGCCTGGGAGTCGGGACAGATTCCATCAGACTGGACAAAAGCAGTAATCACACCAATCTTTAAACATGGAAACAGAAAAGATTGTAACAACTACAGAGGTATCTCTTTAATCAGCGTCGTGGGTAAAATCTTCTCAGGTATTGTTGAAAGGAAAGTGCGAGTATTAGTTGAGGACCAATTGGATGAAAATCAGTGTGGGTTTAGGCCTCTTAGAGGCTGTCAGGACCAGATCTTTAGCTTACGGCAAATAATGGAGAAGTGTTATGAGTGGAACAGGGAATTGTATCTATGCTTTATAGATCTAGAAAAGGCATATGACTGGGTTCCTAGGAGGAAGTTATTGTCTGTTCTACAAGATTATGGAATAGGAGGCAAACTTTTGCAAGCAATTAAAGGTCTTTACATGGATAGTCAGGCAGCAGTTAGAGTTGACGGTAAATTGAGTTCATGGTTCAGAGTAGTTTCAGGGGTAAGACAAGGCTGCAACCTGTCTCCACTGTTGTTCATATTATTTATGGATCATATGTTGAAAACAATAGACTGGCTGGGTGAGATTAAGATATGTGAACACAAAATAAGCAGTCTTGCATATGCAGATGACTTAGTTGTGATGGCAGATTCGATTGAAAGTTTGCAAAGTAATATTTCAGAGCTAGATCAGATATGTAAGGACTATGGTATGAAGATTAGCATCTTCAAAACGAAAGTAATGTCAGTGGGAAAGAAATATAAACGGATTGAGTGCCAAATAGGAGGAACAAAGTTAGAACAGGTGGACGGTTTCAAGTACTTAGGATGCATATTCTCACAGGATGGCAACATAGTGAAGGAAGTGGAAGCGAGGTGTAGCAAAGCTAATGCAGTGAGCGCTCAGCTACGATCTACTCTCTTCTGCAAGAAGGAAGTCAGTACCAAGACTAAGTTATCTGTGCACCGTTCAATCTTTCGACCAACTTTGTTGTATGGGAGCGAAAGCTGGGTGGATTCAGGTTACCTTATCAACAAGGTTGAGGTTACGGATATGGAAGTAGCTAGGATGATTGCAGGTACTAGTAGATGGGAACAATGGCAGGAGGGTGTCCACAATAAGGAAATCAAAGAAAAATTGGGAATGAACTCTATAGATGTAGCAGTCAGGGTGAACGGGCTTAGATGGTGGGGTCATGTTACACGCATGGGAGAAGCAAGGTTACCCAAGAGACTCATGGATTCAGCAGTAGAGGGTAAGAGGAGTCGGGGCAGACCGAGGAGAAGGTACCTGGATTCGGTTAAGAATGATTTTGAAGTAATAGGTTTAACATCAGAAGAGGCACCAATGTTAGCACTGAATAGGGGATCATGGAGGAACTGTATAAGGGGGCTATGCTCCAGACTGAATGCTGAAAGGCATAATCAGTCTTAAATGATGATGATGATGATGATGATGATGATGGAGGAACTGAAAATTCCTTTCTTGTTATTTTTGTGCTACGCATTCTTTTCAACTTTCATAGGTGTGTCTTTCTATTTGCTTGTTGATAGGTTACCAAGTAATGTTGTATGGTTACAGTATTGTTTGCTTGAACCTGTCTTGTGAATTTAGCCATAATTTAATCTGGTCCTTTTGGTGTTACATGTAAAATTTGGATAACTTGTTCTATATTATTTTCTGTGTCGCTGCTCAGTATTTAGGTGGAGGAAAAAAGTAGATGGATTGTTGTCACTGCCTCTAACATGTTCTTGATAACTAGTGGTGAGGTTTCTGCCAATCTGACCACTACCAAATGTGTTACAGTCTTTGCGTTGAATTTTATATATTCTGGGTTTGAGATTATTTGTGATTTTGTTTTATCCGATTGAATTTGTGCTCTAAGATTGTGTCTTGTGTGGAATGTGAATCTTACATTTGTGATTTTTAGTATTGTGTTATCTTTCCTAGATGTATAGTTGGTATATGTGTAAATTTTGGTTTTATTGCCGTTTCTTTTATGAGTGTTATTTTTATAAACAGCTTTCTGGGGCGGGGAACCACAGTTCACATATATATTATGATTAACAATAACAACACTCAATAACCATTCAAATTATCATAATAATTACAACAATTAAAAAGTGAAGAATGATGAGGTGTATCCGAAATCCACAAAGCAGTATAAAGATGGTGGTTTCACATCAGTATCCCTGCATCTTCAGGTTTATAATGGTAATATTTCCATAATGTAGATGGGCAACTACAGAGTTCCAGCAAAGTGCTCACATTTTATGAGATTTAAAGTTTTACTTCATTGGTTTTATACAGTTGGTGTCTACTGGATCTTATATACTATGTGGTATTATCTGGCGTGGCTCATTCAGCAACCATGCTTGGTACATTTTTACAAGCATATTTTGGGTGCACTCAATTTTATTATGACAACTCGCATGTGGTTTGGCTTTTAACATTGATAACTTCTAAAAAGCTTGTACTCTTGTAATTGTCCAATCACATTATGGAAATTTAACGAATATAAACCTGAATATGCGTCTATACTGACATGAAATTAGTAGTTGTGGATAAAGCACCTTCATGCAGCTTGTAGAAACACCTCATCATACTTCACTTTTTAATTGTTATAATTTTTTATGATAATTTGAATGGTTATCGAGTGTTGTTACTGTTATTCATAGCATTATTTCTTTTCATATCATTGGTTGTTCTGGCTTGTCATGTTTACTGAATAGTTGAGTGACTGTTTGTGGATTGCAATCATTTTGTTGTACCACTTTTGTAGGATTTTAATCTCAGTTTGTATGGCATCTTGTGTTACATTTATTATTCTATTAATCATAGCATGTTCTACGTGTTTAAGAATGGCCTACCAGTCGAGAAATACGCATTCTACATGTAGGCACCCAAAATTTACATATATACAAACTATATATCTAGGAAAGATGCCTAACAAAAGTAATGCACTACTCTTTAAAGACAGCGACAAAATTCATCTATTTTTAGCCACCACTACAGGCCAAACAACACACAGTAGATAATATCCATATTTTACACTACACCAACAGGACCACTACCTAACATTCTGGAAGAGATGGGAATCTACACACACACACACACACACACACACACACACACACACACACACACACAAATAGCCACAAAAAATACTAAATGAGTAAATCAACCTGAACACAAACCATAAATAAAGAAACTTCATTAAAATTATGTACTAGCCCAATGTAACAATATTACGAAAAGGAATGTTGCTATTCACCATATACCGAAGATGTTGAGTCGCAGATAGGCACAAGAAAAAGACTTTCACAAAGCTTTTGGCCATTAAGGCCTTCGTCAACAATACACACACACACACACACACACACACACAAAAATGCAACCGTCACTTACAACTGCAATCTCAGGCAGCTGAAACCACTCTAGGAGCAGCAGCACCAGTGCATGATGGGAGAGGCAATTGGGTAGGGGTGAGGAGGGGGAGGGATAGTATGGTGTGGGTGACGCACAGCGAAGTGCTGCAGGTTAGACAGAGGGCAGTGGGGAGGGGGCAGAAGTAGTGGAAAAGGAGAGAAGTAACAAGACTGAGTGTGATTGTGGAATGATGGCTGTGTAGTGCTGGAATGGGGACAGGGAACGGGCTGAATAGGTGAGGACAGTGACTAACGAAGGTTGAGGCCAGGAGGGTTACGTGTACGTGGCATGTATTGCAGGGAGAGTTCCCACCTGTGCAAAACAGAAAAGACGGTGTTGGTGGTTAGGATCCATGAGGCACAGGCTGCGAAGCAGTCGTTGAAATGAAGGATGTCATGTTTGGCAGCGTGTTCAGCAACAGGGTGGTCCACTTGTTTCTTGGCGACAGTTTGTTGGTGGCCACTCATGCGGACAGACAGCTTGTTGGTTCTCATGCCCACACAGAATGCAGCACAGTGGTTGCAGCTTAACTTGTAGATCACATGACTGGTTTCACAGATAGCTCTGCCTTTGATGAGATAGGTGATGTTCGTGACGGGACTGTAGTAGTTGATTGTGGGAGGATGTATGGGGCAGGTCTTGCATCTAGGTCTATTACAGGGATATGAGCCATGAGGTCAGGGGTTGTGTAAGGATTTATGATTATTTTGTGTAGGTTCCGTGGAGGGCGGAATACCACTGTGGGAGGGGTGGGAAGGATAGTGAGCAGGGCATTTCTCACTTCAGGGCATGACGAAAGGTAGTCAAAACCCTGGCAGAGAATGTAATTCAGTTGCTCCAGTTCTGGATGTTACTGGGAATGCTCATCTGTGACCAGATGGTGGGTCTTTGGGAGATGGTGGGAGACTGGAAAGATAAGGCATGGGAGATTTGTTTTTGTACAAAGTTGGGAGGATAATTACAGTCTGTGAAGGCTTCGGTGAGACCTTCGATGTATTTTGAGAGGGACTCTCGTCACTGCAGATGCGACGACCAGTGGTGGCTAGGCTGTACAGAAGGAACTTCTTGGTATAGAATGAATGGTAGCTGTCGAACTGTAGGTTTTGCTGGTGGTTAGTAGTTTGACATGGACAGAGGTACTGATGTAGCCATATTTGAGGTGGAGTCAACATCTAGGAAGGTGGCCTGCTGGGTTGAGTTGGACCAGGTGTAGCAAAGGTTCTGGAGGAATGTGGATAGGTGTCCTCCCCCTCAATCCAGATAGGAAAGATGTCATCAGTTAATCTGAAACAAGTGAGGGGTTTAGGATTCTGTGTGTTTAGGAAGGATTCCTCTAGATGGCCCATGAATAGGTTGGCATAGGATGGTGCCATGCCATGTGGTAAAGGGACAGGAATTGTGGAGAGTCGGTGGAGGAAATGTTGGAGGGTAGGTTCCAAATACCAACCATTTCCTCCACTGCTCTCTACAATTCCTGTCCCTTTAACACATGGTGCCCTGAATCACTATTGATGCCACCTCCCTTTACACTAAAATTCCTGATGCCCGTGGCATTGCCACTATTGAACACTTTCTTTCCCACTGCCCAACGGATTCCAAACCAGCCACCTCCTTCCTAGTCACCATGACCAACTATATCCTCACTCATAAATACTTCTCTTTTGAAGGCATTACCTACAGACAAATTCAGGGTATTGCTATGGGCACCTGCATGGCACCATCCTATGCCAACCTATTCATGGGCAATCTAGAGGAATCCTCCTTAAACCCCTCACCTGGTTCAGATTCATTGATGACATCTCTGTGATCTGGATCGAGGGTGAGAACACCCTAACCATATTCCTCGAGAATGTTAACAACTTCTCCCCCATTTGCTTCACCTGGTCCTACTCAATCCAACAGGCCATCTTCCTAGATATTGACCTCCACCTCAAAGATGGCTACATCAGTACCTCTGTCCATATCAAACCTACTAACCACCAGCAATACCTCCACTTCGACAGCTGCCATCCATTCCATACAAAGAAGTCCCTTCTGTACAGTAGTCCCCAAGGTCGTTGCATCTGCAGTGACAAGCAGCCCCACTCGAAATATACAGAAGATCTCACTGAAGCCTTCACAGGCTGTAATTATTCTCCCAACCTTGTAGAAAAACAAATTTCCCGTGCCCTATCTTTCCAGTCTCCCACCATCCGGCCATAGAGGAACATTCCCCTCATAACGTAGTACAATACCGAATTGGAGCAACCAAATTACATTCTCCGCCAGGGTTTCCCACCTTTCGTTGTGCCCTGAAATAACAAATTTCCTGCTCACAGTGGTACTCTGCCCTCCATTGAACCTACACAATATACTTGTCCATCCTTACACAACCCCTGCTCCCCTTACCTCATGGCTCATACCCACCACCACCTACTCCAGTCCGGTCACGAACATCACCAATCCCATCAAAGGCGGGGCAACTTGTGAAATCAGTCATGTGATCTAAAAGCTAAGCTGCAACCACTGTGCTGCATTCTATATGGCCATGAGAACAAACAAGCTGTCTGTCTGCATGAATGGCCACCAACAAACTGTGGCAAGAAACAAGTGGACCACCCTGTTGCTGAACACACTGCCAAATATGACTTCCTTCATTTTAATGACTGCTTCACTGCCTGTGCCATACAGACCCTTCCCACCAACACCAGCTTTTCTGAGCTGCACAGGCAGGAACTTTCCCTGCAATACATCCTATGTTGCCGTAACCATCCTGACCTCAACCTTTGTCAAGTCACTGTCCTCACCCACCCAGCCCCTTCCCTGTTCCCATTCCAGTAAGCACTACACAGCCATCATTCCACCATCACACTCAGAGTTTTCACTTCTCTCCTTTTCCGCCACTCCCCCTCACCCCCCATCTATCCCCTGCTCTCCGTCTAACCTGCAGCACTTCACTGTCCACCACCCCCACCCTACTATCCTCCCCCTCCCTGCCCCAGCCTCCTCCTTACCCTCACCCAGTCACCACTGCCATCATGCACTGGTGCTGTTGCTCGCAGTGTGGTTTCAGTTGCCTGAGACTGCAGTTGTGTGTGTGTGTGTGTGTGTGTGTGTGTGTGTGTGTGTGTGTGTGTGTGCGTGTGTGTGTGTGTTTACATCTATTGTTGACTAAGGCCTTAATAGCCAAAAGCTTTATTTGTGACAGTCTTTTTGCTGTGCCTATCTGCTCGGCATCTCCATTATACGGTGAGTAGCAACTTTGCTTTTCATAATATTGTTACATTCCATCCTAGATTTTCCATTGTTTGATTGTACTAGGACAATGAATAGATACATAAAAACAAATAATGCAAGACAACCAGATATTACATTATGGCTAAATTCACAACTAAAGAGATCCCAGCATTTCTGAAAAACTGGCAACAAGCGGATGGAGATGCACCTACGAAAATTAAAAGGAACATATAGCACAAAAATAACAAGAAAGAAATGTTTAATTCCACTTACAACGTAATACAAATGAATAAATAGAACTGAACACAGCCTATACCAAAATTCATCTATGAAAATGGCTTACATGTCAGTATCGGCAATATCATTTAGACACACAACACACAATAAGTCGAATAAGTAATAACTAAGAAAATTCATTTATTATATAAGATTCATTCAAATGAAACCTGGTCAGTGCATCTATCTTTGCCTTACACTAAGGTGGCACCACGTAACTGTGGGTATGGTAGCACCATGTATTGGTAGAAACACTGATGCGTACACACCATCTGATGTTGCATAGCGCCAGTGTGGTTTCACGCCGAAGAGAAGGTGTTCGCACAATATCATCCACTACAGAACATGCAGGTGAGTAAGCTGGAACAATGAGGAGTGATTAGATTTTTGGCAGCAGAGGGAGTTGGAGGCCGTGAAATGTAACGAAGGATGAAGACTGTGTACGGTGAGTACATACAGTCTGAGTCTTTAAAAGTGTTGTGGAATGGCGCAAATGATTCTTTGAGGGTTGTGAGTTGCTGGAAGACGATGCTTGTCCTTGACGGGCTCATCGTGTCATCACACTGGAAATGCAACATCCAACGTACAGTCCCGACCTTTCACCATGTGACTTCCATGTGTTTGGACCTCTAAAACAAGCTATTCGCACACATCGATTTGCAGTGGACGACGAAGTGTGTGACTGATCCAGGCCTGGATCTGAAAGCAGCCTACTAGCTTGTTCAAGGATGGAATAGACCGACTAGTGTCACAACAGGATAAATGTGCCTACAGTTTTTGTGACTATTTTTGAGTATACATACTGTGTATAACTATATTGCTGAGTTAATAAAACAAAATTGTTAAGGCTTTCATGACCACTTGTTGACAAATTTGCTATTGGCTTCAGTATCGGGTTCTTGGGTGAGATTTGTTTTACCTAAAACACAGAAAAAGAAAAATTGTAACAGTAGCAAAGATCAATGCCTACACGGCAGCAATGATAAATAGGACTGCCTATAACAATACAACATTGCTGGATTAACTGTCAAATAAGCTGTCACGAAAATACTGCTGTACAGAATATAATCTGACAACCACATAAAGTAATAAGTCAGATAAAGTGATAACCAACCATAATCACTCAAATAATACCAAAGGAATGTATTCAACAAACAAATAAGACAATAGCAGAACCACTGATACTGCCTAGATGTCAAAACCATGTACAATAATGCTATCTATTTAATAATTACCTATAAAATTAGGAATTATGTACCAGTTCAGTTGAAATACGCCTATTATAAAAATAAGAGCACTCAAACTTAGCGGTGTACTTCTAATATAATTGTACAAGTTTTGTACGACTTGGCTTCAGCTGCCAGTGACGATGGTCATGGGCATGTGAGTTGTGCGCAATAATGTGTGTGTGTGTGTGTGTGTGTGTGTGTGTGTGTGTGTGTGTGTGTGCAGTCTTTTTCTTGTGCTTGTCTGAGACTCAGCAGCTCCTCTGTATGGTGAGTAGCAACTATCCTTTTCATAATTTTGTTGTTGTTGTGGTCTTCAGTCCAGAGACTGGTTTGATGCAGCTCTCCATGCTACTCTATCCTGCGCAAGCTTCTAATCTCCCAGTACCTACTGCAACCTACATCCTTCTGAATCTGTTTAGTGTGTTCATCTCTTAGTCTCTCTCTATGATTTTTACCCTCCCTGCTGCCCTTCAATACTAAGTTGGTAATCCCTTGATGCCTCAGAATATGTCCTACCAAGCGATCCCTTCTTCTTGTCAAGTTGTACCACAAATTTCTCTTCTCCCCAATTCTATTCAATATCTCCTCATTAGTTATGTGATCTACCCATCTAGTCTTCAGCATTATTCTGTACCACTACATTTCAAAAGCTTCTATTCTCTTCTTGTCCCAACTATTTATCATCCATGTTTCACTTCCATACATGGCTACACTCCATACAAATACTTTCAGAAACGACTTCCTGACACTTAAATCTATACTCAAAGTTAACAAATTTCTCTTCTTCAGAAACGCTTTCCTTGCCATTGCCAGTCTGCATTTTATATCCTCTCTAATTCGACCATCATCAGTTATTTTGCTCCCCAAATAGCAAAATTCCTCTACTACTTTGAGTGTCTCATTTCCTAATTTAATTCCCTCAGCATCACCCGACTTACTTCGACTACATTCCATTATCCTCGTTTTGCTTTTGTCGATGATCATCTTATACCCTCCTTTCCAGACACTGTCCATTCCGTTCAACTGCTTTTCCAAGTCCTTTGCTGTCTCTGACACAATTACAATGTCATTGGCGAACCTCAAAGTTTTTATTTCTTCTCCGTGGATTTTAATAACTACTCCGATTTTTTTTTTTTTTTTTTTTTTTTTTTTTTTTTTTTTTTTTTTTTTTTTTTTTTTTTTTTTTTTTTTTTTACTGCTTGCTCAATATACAAATTGAGCAACATCGGGGAGAGGCTACAACCCTGTCTCACTCCCTTCCCAACCGCTGCTTCCCTTTCATGCCCCTAGACTCTTATAACTGCCATCTGGTTTCTGTACAAATTGTAAATAGCCTTTTACTCCCTGTATTTTACCCCTGCCACCTTCAGAATTTGAGGTGGTAGAGTTTTGTCTGGGCTGGCTCTCCCAAGGCTATCAGTAGTTCTAATGGAATGTTGTCTAGTCCAGGGGCCTTGTTTCGACTTCGGTCTTTCAGTGCTCTGTCAAACTCTTCACACAGTATCATATCTCACATTTCATCTTCATCTACATCCTCTTCCATTTGCATAATATTATCCTCAAGAACATTGCCCTTGTACAGACCCTCTATATACTCCTTCCACCTTTCTGCTTTCCCTTTTGTGCTTAGAACTGGGTTCCCATCTGAGCTCTTGATATTCATTCTCCAAAGGTATCTTTAATTTTCCTGTAGGCATTATCTAGCTTACCCCTCTCTGCATCCTTACATTCGTCCTCTAGCCATCCCTGCTTAGCTATTTTGCACTTCCTGTTGATCTCATTTTTGAGACGTTTGTATTCCTTTTTGCCTGCTTCATTTATTGCAGTTTTATATTTTCTCCTTTCATCAATTAAATTCAATATTTCTTCTGTTACCCAAGGATTTCTACTAGCCCTCGTCTTTTTACCTACTTGATCCTCTGCTGCCTTCACTATTTCATCTCTCAAAGCTACCCATTCTTCTTCTACTGTATTTCTTTCCCCCCATTGTTCCCTTATGCTCTCCCTGAAACTCTGTACAACCTCCAGTTCTTTCAGTTTATCCAGGTCCCATCTCCTTACATTCCCACCTTTTTGCAGTTTCTTCAGTTTTAATCTACAGTTCATAACCAATAGATTGTTGCCCCTGGAAATGTCTTACAATTTAAAACGTGGTTCCTAAATCTCTGTCTTACCATTATATAATCTATCTGAAACCTTCCAGTATCTGCAGGCTTCTTCCACGTATACAACCTTCTTTCATGATTCTTGAACCAAGTGTTAGCAATGATTAAGTTATGCTCTGTGCAAAATTCTACCAGGTGGCTTCCTGTTTCGTTCCTTATTCCCATTCCATATTCACCTACTACGTTTCCTTCTCTTCCTTTTCCTACTATCTAATTCCAGTCACCCATGACTATTAAATTTTTGCCTCCCTTCACTATTTTTGTAAGGATTGCTAATTCAGGAATGTGTGTCAGTTCACACTTTTTGAATAGTAGATCTGAGACTGTAAACTGGTTTTTCTACGTAATTGCTAACAAGTTGTAAGATACAATACTTATCAGATCAATTGAAGAGAATAGACTCAATGAGAAATGAAAAAGGCCACATAGTCTACAATGAAGACCAGCAAATATAGGGATGGTATAATAAAGTAGAAGCAAATTTGAACATTATAGAACACATACGCTCCTACCAAAAGTCTCACTTCATTTATCAAATTGCTCCCCAGTTTTTACCTTCAAGAGGTGGAATTTTAATGCTGCTTATATACACACAAAGTGCCTGAAGCTGGTACAGCTTTCAAAGTTATTAGTTCCTTCCTTTTGGAGGAAAGAGGGACAGGATGTAAAAGGTAAAAAGACAGAGGGACAGGCTGTAGAAGATAAAAAAGAAGGGCAGGTCAGTCAGACTCCAGGATAAGAGGGAATCACCTATTGTGACAGAAATAACTGGTACAGAGGCATCAGAGAAAGATCATTTCAAATATATTTCACTGAAAAGCACTGTGCTTCAGGCTGGAGATAAGGGCAGAGTGGGAAATAAAAATTGATTAAGAGGAAAAGAACAATAGCACAACTAAGAACTATGCAGAAAAGGAATTGGGGAAAGACACTAATCAGAGGAGGGAGAGGGAGGGAGGCAGGAGTGACAATGTAAAAACTCATAAGAAGAGTAATTAAAAAGACATTAAAAATGAAAACTGTTGATAATTAAAAGAAAAAGGGGAGTATGTTATCAAACTGACTGTGCGGATGATCATACATGGGATTATCTGCCTTTGGGATACCCTGTACCTAGTTGCTGACTATGCCCTACAGCATGATTCAAAGGATATAGTCGTAATCCCACCCCTAGTTTCCCTGAACAGTGCATATATTATTGTGTTGCATCATCCTTCTGGACTCAGCCTCCATTGACATACAATCCCTCTACCACCCTTCCCTAAGTCTGTTTTTTACTATCATTTTTTTAAATTTTTTATTGGCTTTGTATTTATTATTTTAATTATATTCAGAAGGAATGGGTTTCCTAAACTAAACCAAAACTGGTTTCCTTAATCATTTTTATTTAAATGTAACCTCATCAGATAAAATATTAGTCACCTCATTTGTAAGAACATACTTTTCACTTTCAAGTATTACTCGTTAAACTGTTCCAACGATGTCCCATAGGGTGTAGGCACTGTCAGGCAGCCATTAGCTCAATCGTGGGTAGGCACAGGTTGAGTAGATACCCACCGGGCACCTTGTTGCAAACATTCTGTACCAGCACTACCCACTCAGCCAGCCTTACTCACAGGTTCCCAACCGATGTAATATGATCAAATATGCCATAGCCTGGCTGCGTGTGGGTCAGCTCCACCTATGGGTGCCTGGCTGCAGAACTATCACCAGGCAGTCATTTTACCCTCTATTGCTGACTGCCATGGCAGTGAAGTGATACATGGAAGTGCCAGTTGGTTGTATGGTATCAGAGCAGTAAAATTAACATGGAGACTTGACAGAATAGCAGAAGGAGCCTTGTGTTTGGAGCACACCGTGAATGGAGTTGCCAGATTTGTTGGTGTATCAACATGGACTGTCCAGCATTTGTACAAGGAGTGGTGTACCGCCATCAGCTGTGTAACACGGCATAAGAAAAGTGACCATAATAGGAACCTAACTAACAGGAATCAGAGACGAGCATCAGGCCTTATCATTGACAATCATTTTCAAACCTCACAGGAATTGTTACCATCAGTCAATGAATGCAAGTCCATCTCAACCAGATTATAATCAACAATCACAAAGAAAACTGCAGGAATGGACATTTGGAGTCTACTTCCTTGCTAAAGGCAATTGGTGACACCAGCACATAAATCTGCACGTCTTCTGCAAGTAAAATAACACAGTCTAGAGAGCAGCTTACAGGAGGTGCCTAATATGATTTTGCATGTCACAATTTTCCCTCTTTTTAGAAAATAAAAGGCCCAGCTAGGAATGTAACTCTGTGTTGGATGATGTAGGTGAGACTGGAGATATTTCTGTGGTGGTTAATGAGAGCTCTTTGGATCATGATGTGGGCCCACTCATTTAGGTTATTTCAACATTCTGTGTGACTCATTGTTGCCCATTCTTCTATATTTTCATGATGAATATGATGTGGACACTGTCATCTTCCAATGTGACAAGAGCGATGTTCCCAATTTGACAAATACTTTGTTTTTATGTATGCAGTAAACACATGCTCTTCTATATGCACATATTTATCTTTCTGTGTTTGGCAACCTATTCAGGTAGTAAAAACAGTGTGGATCGAGGTGTTGAGTTGTAATGTACAATGACTTACAAATCTGTTTCCATATCACACATTTGCTGTGAGTAACAGGACTTCTGTACCACAGCTGAAAGTTACAAATACATTTGTGTGCTCGCGAAAGGTTACAGTATTAATACGCAGAGTATTGTGAATAAAAACGAAAGGCAACAATAAAATTACAAGAAAAGCCCAGTTACACTGCAAACTTGTTCTCAGCTCTTGTGATTTCAAGGGCAACACATGCCTTGTACATTGTCTCGAAGGTTGAGCTTGTTCCTCAGATGGTGGTGCACTGCCTGCAGTAGTTCAACACAGTCTAGATTAGGTTAGATTAATACTAGTTCTATGGATCATGAATACTATATTTCGTAATGATGTGGAACGAGTCAAATTTTCCAATACATGACATAATTAAGTTAATTTAACAACATAATTAAGTTAATATAACAACTTTTTTTAATTTTTTTTTATTTTTTTTTTTTTTTTTTTTTTTTTTTTTTGTTTTTTGTTTTTTTCTTTTTTTTCTTAATTTACATCTAAAAATTCCTCTATGGAGTAGAAGGAGTTGTCATTCAGAAATTCTTTTAATTTCTTCTTAAATACTTGTTGGTTATCTGTCAGACTTTTGATACTATTTGGTAAGTGACCAAAGACTTTAGTGGCAGTATAACTCACCCCTTTCTGTGCCAAAGTTAGATTTAATCTTGAATAGTGGAGATCATCCTTTCTCCTAGTATTGTAGTTATGCACACTGCTATACTTTTGAATTGGGTTTGGTTGTTAATAACAAATTTCATAAGAGAGTATATTTACTGAGAAGCTACTGTGAATATCCCTAGATCCTTAAATAAATGTCTGCAGGATGATCTTGGGTGGACTACAGCTATTATTCTGATTACACACTTTTGTGCAATAAATACTTTATTCCTCAGTGATGAATTACCCCAAAATATGATGCCATATGCAAGCAATGAGTGAAAATAGGCGTAGTAAGCTAATTTACTAAGATGTTTATCACAAAAATTTGCAATGACCCTTATTGCATAAGTAGCTGAACTAAATGTTTCAGCAGATCATCAATGTGTTTCTTCCAATTTAATCTCTCATCGATGGACACCCCTTAAAATTTTGAATATTCTACCTTAGCTATATGCTTCTGATTAAGGTCTATATTTATTAATGACGTCATACCATTTACTGTACGGAACTGTATGTACTGTGTCTTATCTAAATACAGTGAGAGTCCGTTTACAAGGAACCACTTAGTAATTTTCTGAAAGACAGTATTGACAATTTCATCAGTTAATTCTTGTTTGTCAGGTGTGATTACTATACTTGTATCACCACCAAAGAGAACTAACTTTGCCTCTTCATGAATATAGAATGGCAAGTCATTAATATATATTAAGAACAACAGAGGACCCAAGACCGACTCTTGTGGAACCCCAATCTTGATAGTCCCCCAGTTTGAGGAATGTGCTGATCTTTGCATATCATGAGAACTGCTTATTTCAACTTTCTGCACTCTTCCAGTTAGGTACGAATTAAACCATTTGTGCCCTGTCCCACTCGTGCCACAATACTTGAGCTTGTCTAGCAGAATTTCATGATTTACACAATCAAAAGCCTTTGATAGATCACAAAAAATCCCAATGGGTGGTGTTCGGTTATTCAGATCATTCAAAATTTGATTGGTGAAAGCATATATGGCATTTTCTGTTGAAAAACCTTTCTGGAAACCAAACTGACATTTTGTTAGTACTTCATTTTTACAGATATGTGAAGCTACTCTTGAATACATTACTTTCTCAAAAATTTTGGATAAAGCTGTTAGAAGGGAGATTGGACGGTAATTGTTGACATCAAATCTATCCCCTTTTTTATGCAAAGGTATAACAATAGCATATTTCAGTCTATCAGGGAAAATGCCCTGTTCCAGAGAGCTATTACACAGGTGGCTGAGAATCTTACTAATATGTTGAGAACAAGCTTTTAGTATTTTGCTGGAAATGCCATCAATTCTATGTGAGTTTTTGCTTTTAAGCAAGTTTATTATTTTCCTAATTTCAGAGGGAGACAACATTTAGAAAATGATTATTAAAAATATTTTCAACTTCTGACTTTTTGTTCGTAAAGTTTTCATTCAATATGATGGTAATACTGTCTTCCTGTGCTCTTGGTTGACCTGTTTCTCTTTTAATAATATTCCAAATTGTTTTAATTTTATTATCAGAGTGGCTGATTTCAGACATGACACACATACTTCTGGATTTTTTAATAACTTTTCTTAATGTAGCACAGTAGTTTTTATAATGTTTGATAGTTTCTGGGTCACTACTCTTTCTTGCTGTCAGATACATATCCCTTTTCGAGTTAAAAGATATTTTTATACCCTTAGTAAGCCATGGTTTGTTACATGGTTTCTTACGAGTATATTTAACTATTTTCTTGGGGAAGCAGTTTTCAAATGCATTTACAAAAGTGTCATGACATAAATTATATTTTAAATTGGCATCAGGTTCATGGTACACCTCATCCCAGTCTAACTGCTGTAGGCTTTCCCTGAAATTTGCAATTGTTAAATCGTTGACTGAACGTAATACTATGGAGGACTGTTTAGTACTGCTGAATGGAGCTATGTCATATATTGTAACTAACTGTGCACCATGATCAGAAAGACCATTCTCAACAGGCTGAGCATTTATCTGGTTAAGCTTATCTTGGTCTATAAAGAAGTTATCTATCAGTGAGCTGCTATCCTTTACTATCAGAGTAGGAAAATCAATAACGGGTGTCAAATTGAAAGAACCGAGTAATACTTCAAGGTCATTTTTCCGATTACCCTCTTTCAGAGAATCTACATTGAAGTCCCTACAAATAATAATTTGCTTCCCCCTGCTGACAGATAGCACAACAAGGAGTCCAAATTTTTCAGAAATAGATGAAAATTTCCCGATGGGGACCTATATACAGTTACAATTATAAATGTGCCTTTATTTAATTTAAGCTCACAGGCACATGCTTCTATATGTTTCTCTACACAAAACTTTTTTGTTTCTATACTTTTTGCACAATGATAACTTTTGACATATATGGCAACTCTTCCTTTCTCCATATTTTCTCTAATTACATGTGCAGAGAGCTTATATCCACTTACATTTACCTTATCCATATCAGTAACAATGTGATGCTCAGACAGGCATAGTATATCTATTTCATCCTCAGCTTCTAAATCTTCTAAACAAACCAGGAGCTCATCTATTTTATTCTTTAAACTCCCAATATTTTGATGAAATATACTTACATTATTTTTAATTATACTTTTATGAGAACCTTTCCTTTTTCCAACATTTGCAGTGCTCTCCTGTCTGAGTTTCTCATTGTGCTTAGGCCTAGTTCCTATACCAGTGGTCACATGGTGTTCAGAGAGGCAGATTATGTCAACTGGGTTGGGTGTCTTTAATTCATCAATGCAATTACCTAGGACTGAGATACAACTTGGTGGAGATAAAATTTCTGGTGATTGGTGAAAATTTATAATTGACAGCTGTGATTGGTGATCCAATGTGCTAGAATTGTGCTGTTTAATTTCTTTCCTAAACTGAAGATTTGTTTCAATCCTGACCTCTCGTAGAACTTGACATCTTTCTGTCTTCCCTATCCTAAAAAAGGTGCTCCAACACCTGTAACCACTGGTATTTTACCATTAATGGCAGTGCCTCCCCCCCTTAAATTTCCTGCTATTACCCCAGCCAGTTTACCCTTCCCTTTCCTGTTGAGATGTAGGCCGTGCCTGGTATAGTCCCACCTACTGAGAGAATCAACAGGAACCACACCAATATGAGCCCCCGCACCTGACCCAAGCAGCCGTTCCAACTCCAAATTAACTCTCCCAACAGAAGAGTTCAAATGAGGCCGGTCATGGTGTCTCAGGACAGATAGAAATTCAACATTGGTGTGTCTCGATGCCGACGCAATCTTTACCAGGTCACACTCTATACTGTACCCAGGATCTCTGTCGATACTGTTCCCTGGCCCTCCCAGAATAACCACGGTGTCTTCCCTGGTAAATCCTTTACAGAGTGAACCTAAATCCTCTGTCACCTGATCCAGACCAGCACTTGGTTTGAAAAAATTTGTGACCTGGTATTCTGGTCCTAATTCCTCCTGCAGAAGTTGGCTTACACCTCTGGCATGAGAACTGCCTAACAACAAAACTTTCTTCCTTTTCGATGTCTTTACTACATTCTTTCTCAATTTCCTATCGAAAGTTAGTCGTGTCCTGTCTACACCTACCTCTGCTTGAGGCTCATCAGTTTCTAACTGAAGCAACAGTTCAAACTTATTTTTGACATTCACCACAAAACTGTCAGACTTAGTTCTAGGCCTGTTCCTTCTGTTACCTGTTGCCACTTCTCACCTCTCTTTGCCCTTCTCCCTCCTTAACCTGTCCAAATCTTCCGTAGCCTGATCTAGCTCAGCCTGAAGGGCAGCAATTTTCCCCTCCTGTTCCACTATCTTCCTATATCTGCTGCAAATCCTACATAACCATTGATGAGCCTGATCCACTTTCCTGACACCCACGCCACTGCAGTCCCCCCAATGAAAAAAACTACTGCGTCCATCACACCAAACCCTGGAACTAACAATTCTACGGCAAGTCAGGCACTTCTCACTCATGGCAAAAATAATACTTTAGCTAGAATAAATCAATTAAATTACCGAAAATCAAAAAAGACGTTACAAGAATTAAGCCTATTCACAAATGTATATAAGCAAGTTTCTGATTTAAAATTCCATTGTTTTTCTGAGATCTGTATTAAAACAATGAAGGTATACGCTATTTATTATATATTTCACTCGATGAAATGAAAAAAGGACAATTAAACGAGATACTTTAAGTTTGATTCCCCAAAAACGTTACGAGAATTAGGCCTATAAAAAAATCTGTATTAAAACAATGAAGTTATATGCTGTTTACGGTAGTTTACTTATTTGATACCGAGAAACTAGTCAAATAACCGTGAAACAAGAAACAAACACGTTTACAAAATTTAAGCCTAAACGTGACTTCGCAAAGTTACGATCTTTTCGTATTTTCTAAAAAAATACGCAAAGAAAAGTGAAACCTTTAATGCCAAACTAAACGATACACTAATGCACGTATTTAATTTGTTGTTGGTGTTAAAATAAGTTGTATTCCTGCCTAAATAACTTAACTTTCTGGAAATAGTTTCTGGCATCCCTTACTCAGCAGCCATCTTGGAACCAGAATCTGTTCAACTATGTAGTGATTACAGAGCTCTAGATGCTCAAACAATACACGATATTTACCCCAGTTCTAACCCCCCCCAGGGGGTCCACAACTCTTTCGTGGATACGTGCGTGGCGAGCACGGGGCCCCGAGCCATTGCAGCCTTCTTTCTCTCCCGGGCTGCATTTCCTTTCCCTTCCCCTCCTTTCCCCTCCATACCCCTTTCCCCTCGCCCTCTCCTCTCCCTCTATTGGTGTCCTTGCTTATGTTGGCCCCCGCTATCCTCCTGGTTCTGTTGGTTTTACACTCCGGCTTTGTTGCGTACTTATCTCCTCCTTTTGGCATTCCTTGGTCCCCCTCTGGGGTTTGACCTCCATTCCAAAATTTCTCTTACGTAGTGTGAGCCATTTGGGGAAGAGCACCTTACCTAGTGTCTCCGACGTGTGCCCTACTAGTACATTCCACCTTTTCTTTTACGTCGTTGTCTGATGCTAGGGTGCATAGCCAGCACGGTAGCCAGCCCGTGTGGTGGGGTCGCTATGTACCCTTTTGGTTGAGCCCCCTGAACACACAGGGATCACACTTCTGATACCTGAGCTGTGACCTCCTCATGTATGCCTTGGAGTGGTTGCTCGTCATCCTGGAGCATCGGAACTCCCGGCAATGGCCGCCGTGCCAGACGGCCCTTGCTGTGGCTGGGTGGCGCCCGTGAGGAGAGCCCCTGATCGGAGTGGGTGGTATCAGGGCGGACGCTATGCAGATGAAACGCATACGGGTCCAAAACTCTGGCCGCTCTTCTGCGGCCGTCTCTCTGCGTGGTAATGATTCCTCAAGTGCTGCTTCTCTTGCCCCTTCAGCCTTCCCTTCCGTGGCTACCCCCTGGGAGGAGGGTCAGGCCCGTCGTCTAGGGGCAAAACCTTTCCCCCGTTATCTAGTTTGCACCAGGACTGATGGAGATACTTTCACCAGTGTCAAACCTTTATTCTTTGTGGAACACATTGAAGACAAGTTCGGCGAAGTGGACTCCCTGAGCAAGATGCGGTCGGGTTCGTTACTGATAAAAACTGCTTCGGCTGCCCAATCTGCGGCCCTTCGTGCCTGTACCCATCTTGGCACAATTCCCGTGTCCATTACCCCTCACCAGTCTCTAAATATGGTACAAGGTGTGATTTTTCACAGAGACCTCATCCTTCAAACTGATGAGGAACTTCAGGACAATCTCGGACGGCGGGGTGTTCACTTTGTTCGGCGTGTTCAGAAGGGTCCTAAAGATAATCGTATTGATACTGGTGCCTTTATCCTGGCCTTTGAAGGGGATACCCTTCCTGAGAAAGTTAAGATTATGGTCTATCGCTGTGATGTGAAGCCGTACATCCCACCTCCTATGCGGTGTTTTAAGTGCTTGCGTTTTGGCCACATGTCTTCTCGCTGTACCCAGGACCCTCTCTGTGGTGACTGTGGACGTCTACTCCATGAGGGGAGTCCCTGTGTTCCCCCTCCTGTATGTGTAAATTGTCATGGTAGTCATTCTCCACGTTCAGCAGATTGCCCAGTCTATAAGAAAGAAAAAAAGATACAGGAGTATAAGTCTCTTGATCGTTTAAGCTACACAGAGGCCCGTAAGAAATATGCACGATTGCACCCTGTGTCCATGACATCTAGTTACGCTTTGGTTACATCTTCATACCTTCCTTACCCCCATCCCGGACCCCTCTCCTTCCCCCCTCCCCTGCGGCTCCCACACTTTCTCCTCTGGGCGCCTCTCCCCCTCCCCAACCGGAGAAGTGTCCCACTCCTTCGGCGTCTGCCGGTCAAGGGCGCCTCTCCCGGGATGCCCCTTCCCGGCACCTTCCAGGTCAAAGGTCTGCTGCAGCGCGGCGACCGCGAGAGCCGCGGTCTATCGGCCCCCAGGTCGCCCGGTCTCTTTCTGTTCCTGATCTTGCTGCAGCTGGCTCCATTATGCCACACAGCCCTCCTCGATCTCAGCCTGAAAAGAAGAAGAAACATAAGTCCCGGGACAAAGAGCCTCTGGTGTCACCGGAGGTCCCTTCCCCGGCTTCACAACCGGATTCTGACCTGTCGTTTATGGATGTCGCCCCCTCCTTGTCGGTGACGGGTGGGGACCCGGCGGTATGACTGGATTTAGCGTGTTCAGCCCTCATTTAAACCATCGTTCTGTGGTTCTCCAATGGAATTGTAATGGCTACTATCGTCACCTTCCGGAATTGAAATCCCTTCTTTCGTCCTACTCAGCAGCTTGTGTGGTTCTCCAGGAATCTCATTTTACTGATGCTCACTCACCGACCCTCCGTGGGTTCCGTGTTTTCTGTCGAAATCGGGTCGGACCCTTGCGGGCTTCTGGTGGCGTTTGTACGTTGGTCTGTACAGACATTGCTAGCACGTGGATTCCTCTCCAAACTACATTGGAAGCGGTTGCTGTTAGGGTCCACTTAGACTCTGCAGTCACAGTATGGAATCTTTATCTCCCTCCTGACAGGACTCTTACACCTGCTGCCTTAACCACCCTTCTTCAGCAACTTCCTCCTCCCTTCCTCCTCCTTGGGGATTTTAATGCTCATCATCCTTTGTGGGGCAGTGCCTTTCCATCTAGACGAGGTCTTCTTATAGACCAATTTATTGCAGACCACGACCTGTGCCTTCTTAATGATGGCTCCCCTACTCATTTCAGTGCTGGTCATGGTACCTTTTCTGCCATTGATCTTTCTCTTTCTTCTCCCTCTCTCCTCCCTTCATTACACTGGTCGCCACACGACGACCTTTGTGATAGTGACCATTTCCCGTTGATTATCACGCTCCCTTCCCGCTCCCCGATGGACAGGTTACCTCGTTGGTCTTTCAACCGCGCCGATTGGCCTCTATATACTGCACAGGTCGAGTTTTCTCCCTCTTTGTCGGGTTGTATTGATGACGTCCTACGTGACGTGTCTGACGCGATTGTTCGCGCTGCTAACCTTGCTGTCCTGCGCTCATCTGGACAATTTCGTCGTCGGCAAGTCCCGTGGTGGAGTACGGCCATTGCCATTGCCATCCGTGATCGCCGTCGAGCTTTGCAACACTTTAAGAGGCACCCATCTGTAGCCAGCCTTTCTACCTTTAAGCGCCTTCGCGCTAAAGCCCGTTCTTTAATCAAACAGAGCAAGCGGATATGTTGGGAACGATTCGTTTCTTCCCTTGGTTCCACTGTCCCTCTGTCACGGGTATGGGCTACACTTCGCTCTCTCCAAGGTTGCCATCGGCAGTCCACCCTCCCAGGCCTTCACCTCCCAGATGGCATTTGTACGGACCCATTAGTTCTCGCAGAACATCTTGCGACCCATTTTGCAGTGGCATCAGCGTCGGCCTCCTATCCAGCTGCTTTCCTTCATCAAAAACAGCGGGCTGAAGCTGTCACCTTATGTTTCACCACTTGTGAGTCAGAATCTTACAACGAACCTTTCACTGAATGGGAATTTCTTTCTGCTCTATCTTCTTCTCATGATACGGCCCCTGGCCCAGATTCCATTCATAACCAGCTGCTTCAACATCTCAGTGCTCCACAACGGCACCATCTTCTTCGGGTGTTTAACCGTATCTGGCTCCAGGGTGACTTCCCTTCTCAGTGGAGGGATAGCATTGTGGTTCCTGTCCTTAAGCCTGGTCAGAACCCCCTATCTGTTGACAGCTATCGGCCAATTAGTTTGACCAATGTTGGTTGTAAGTTACTTGAACGGCTGGTAGCCCGTCGGCTCACTTGGGTCCTCGAATCTCGGGATCTATTGTCCCCTTACCAGTGTGGCTTTCGAGAGGGACGATCTCCAATCGATCATTTGCTTCGCTTGGAATCCGCAGTTCGGCAGGCTTTTTCCCAGCGCCGCCATTTGGTTGCAGTGTTTTTTGACCTTCGCAAGGCCTATGACACGGCCTGGCGCCATCACATCTTACTAACCCTTCATCAGTGGGGTCTTCGGGGCCCACTCCCGATTTTTATCCGCCAGTTCCTGATCCATCGGTCATTCAGAGTTCGAGTTGGTACTGCTTTTAGTTCTCCACGGACCCAGGAGACGGGCATCCCACAGGGTTCTGTCTTAAGTGTCCTTCTTTTCCTCATTGCTATCGATGGACTTGTGGCCTCTGTCGGTCCCTTGGTCGCCCCTGCCCTGTATGTGGATGATTTCTGCATTTGCGTTAGTTCCTCCTCGATGCCATCTGCAGAACGGCAGCTCCAGGTGGCTATACGGCGTGCCTCTGCATGGACCCTCTCACACGGGTTTCAATTCTCTCCTTTAAAATCGTGGGTGGTCCACTTCTGTCGCCGTACTACGGTCCACCCTGATCCAGAGCTCTATCTCGCTGCACAAAGATTGCCTGTGGTTCCACAGTTTCGTTTCCTAGGTCTTCTTTTCGACAACAAGCTCACTTGGCTGCCCCATATCAGACTCCTGAAGGTAGGTTGTTTCCGTAAACTCAATGTCCTTCGCTTCCTTGCCCACTCCTCCTGGGGTGCGGACCGTTCCCTCCTCCTCCGTCTTTATCGTGCTCTAGTTCTGTCACGTTTGGACTATGGTTGTCAAGTTTATGGTTCAGCTGCTCCTTCCACGCTGCACGTGCTGGATCCAGTCCACCATCGTGGTGTCCGTTTGGCCACCGGTGCCTTCCCTACTAGCCCTGTTGATAGTCTCCTGGTTGAAGCTGGGATCCCCCCCCTTTCTGTTCGGCGGTCCCAGCTTCTGGTGTCTTATGCCCTTACTATCCGTTCTTCTCCCGCTCATCCTTCCTATTCTATCCTATTCCCAGACCATGGACGTCGCCCGCCTGACTCCCGCCCTCGGGCGGGTTTACCGGTTGGGCTGCGCCTTGCGTCTCTTAACCGTGATTTTCGGCTTCCTTCTTTGTCCTGTCTTCCTCGCTCCCTCCCCTCCACCCCTCCTTGGTTAGTTCCTCGGCCTCGAATTCGGATGGATCTCCGCCGCGGTCCGAAAGATTCCATCCCCCCGGTGGTGTTCCGTTCCTTTTTCCGCCAAATTTTATGGGAGTTTCGGGATGCTGTTGTTATTTACACTGATGGCTCTAAATCTGCTGATCATGTTGGGTATGCCTTCACGTCCTTTGTTGGAACGGAAAATCATCTACTGCCACCCTCATGTGGGGTGTTTACTGCGGAATTGATGGCAATTTCCCGGGCCCTTACCTTTATTAAACAATCCCAACACAACCGCGTTTTGTTATGTACGGACTCGATGAGTGGCCTTCTTGCTATTGACCGGTGTTTTTCGCGCCATCCCTTGGTCTCTGCCATCCATGACCATCTCGCTGATCTTCACCGTGCTGCTTGTTCCATTGACTTCCTATGGGTCCCGGGCCATGTGGGTATCCCGGGTAATGAGCTCGCTGATCGTTTGGCTGGGGGAGCAGTTACTTACCCCCCGTTTTCTGTAACCCCTCCTGCAGCGGATTTACGGCTTCACATCAAATCCCACTTTGCACAGTCATGGGCCAATTCTTGGGAGGCTACTCCACTGTCTAATAAACTTCGTGCCATTAAGGTGAATCCAGGCCCATGGCGTTCTTCCTTTAGCCTCTCCCGCAAGGACTCGACCACACTGTGTCGTCTCCGCATTGGCCATACCAGGCTGACCCATGGTTTCCTTTTGCGTGATGAGCCACCCCCGCTATGTGGTTGTGGAGCCTTCCAGTCAGTGGCCCACATTTTGGTTGAATGCCCCCTACTTTTGGCTCTGCGTGCTAAGTACAGACTCCCCCACACTTTACCTTTGACGTTGGCTGACGATTCCCGGATGGTCTCTCTGGTTCTAGGTTTCCTCCGGGAGAGTGGTTTTTATTCTCAGTTTTAAAGTTTTTAATCTCCCTCTGGTGTTGGGGCAGGGCGGTGAGTGTTTGGGTGTCTCCCACTGTAGGCAGTGTTCAGAGATTCCCGATTCACCTCCCTGACTGGAATCCTCTTTTCTTTCCCTTTTACTCTGTTTTTACCCCTTCTTTTTAAAGCTTGGTTAGTTTTCCTATTCCCATACGTACTTTCTGCATTATAGCAGTTGTACCTTTTAAGTCACAGGTGGTCTTGCCTATGCTGCTTCAGCATAGTGTTGGGTTCGCTCTCTTGCCAACTTCCCTCATTTGTTTTTACTAATGACAACGTGACTGCCCTTTTACGTTTCCCCTTTATCCGTTTTATTTTTCTGACTATACTGAGATGTCCCGTTAGCAGAATGGAGTCCATTTGAAACAAGGGACTGATGACCTTGCTGTTTGGTCCCTTTAACCTCAAACAACCAACCAACCAACCAACCCAGTTCTAACATTCCCAATTTGACAAATACTTTGTTTTTATATATGCAGTAAACACATGCTGTTCTATATGCAGATATTTATCTTTCTGTGTTTGGCAACCTAGTCAGGTAGTAAACACAATGTGGATCGAGGTGTTGAGTTGTAATGTACAATGACTTACAAATCTGTTTCCATATCACACATTTGCTGTGAGTAACAGGACTTCTGTACCACAGCTGAACGTTACAAATACATTTGTGTGCTCGCGAAAGGTTACAGTATTAATATGCAGGATATTGTGAATAAAAACAAAAAGCAACAATAAAATTACAAGAAAAGCCCAGTTACACTGCAAACTTGTTCTCAGCTCTTGTGATTTTCAAGGGCAACACATGCCTTGTACATTGTCTCGAAGGTTGAGCTTGTTCCTCAGATGGTGGTGCACTGCCTGCAGTAGTTCAACACAGTCTAGCACACGATTTGTAATCGGAAAAATTCTGTATAGTAGTATAAAGGTTATGAAACTTCTGTTATGATAATGACAAGTAATTAACCTATTTCAGTCATGACAAGTCACTGTTTAAATCTTCCAGTTCAGTTAGTTGCAGTCATATTGTTCTCTGACCAATGCAGTTCTTAGATCTTAATTTAAAATATTGTTTTGTAGGAGAATAGGCAAATAGGAAAGTTTACAAAATGTGCATTAACAAAAAGATGAATTTGTTGAATTATTTATATTGTTGCTCTCCAACAGGGAAAAGAAAAACAGCAAGATGTTAAGAGACTGAAAACAGGTCTAAAATATTTAACCAAAATTTCTCAATATAGCTTCCTCATGAAAGATCCTCTACAGGCCATGCTGATACGCTATTGATGTAATCTATTGTTGTTAATAACCAGGGAGGTGATGTGGAATTCCTCTCTTGTTCTGTTTTCACAAATGTTAATGTCTGTATTCTGTCCTCCTTTGTGTCCATCTGGCTTTGATCATGTATTTGAGTCAGTGGTTTTTTCCCTTTATTTGATATCTTCATTATATCATGATTATTTCACTGGTATCAGGAGCAGTTAAGAGAGAAATGTCATAATGCATAAAAATAAAGGAAATGCAACCACTTACTTGTTGTGGATAGGTATGTGCCTCATAGACACACATAACAGAAAGCAGGATTCTCACCAGTTTTCAAGCTCTTGCTCTTTTCCTAGCAAAACACACACCTACACTCCTGCAGCCACAGCGAGACATTGTCATCAGTTAATGAGAGCTGTTATGAGGCTGATGGAGGTGGGAACAAGGTAGCAAAGTATGGTGTAAGACAGGTCTTCCACCAGATGGATCAGTGGCTGCACGAGTTGAAAGAAGTTCAGAGAGTAGAGCATATAAGAGAGAGAGAGACAGGGAGGAGGAGTGGGGAGGGTAGAGGAGTAGTAGGGGGGGGGGGGGGAGGGTCGAAATGCTCTTGTATACTCAATCCTCTTTTATGCTCAATCCTTTGATTTCCTTTTCTCTTGCCATGTAGCTGCTGAATCATAAGTCAAAAGACCTGCCTCACACTACTCCCTCCTTACCTCATGCATGTTTCTCTACCCCCTCCCCACCTTCATCAGCTCAGCCAACTGCTCTCTATAAAAAGTATCAGTCTCACTGCAGTCACACTAGTGTAAATTTGGGTGTCTGTGTGGTTGTGAATACTGTTTTCTGTTACATGTGTGTAGGTGCCACATCAGTCAACTACAGGTGAGTGGTTACCTTCCCCCTCTTTTACTTCTTGTTCCATCCATGAATTTCCATTACAGTTGTGCATTGCTGATTCAGCTCTCTTCAATCCCATATTCTTCTACCATTGTTTTTACTTACCCACCTAGATAGATGTGCATGTTAAGGTGCCATTTTGGAGCGGTATTTGCTCAGTTTCATGTGAATAACACTACACATGTAGACATTTGGGATACACACATTACATGGCAACAGGAAGGGGTGGCCACTCCTTAAATTAGCCATGCCAAATTTGTTGATAAACTGTGCAGACCCTGCGCGGATGCAGGCCAAAGATACAGTACAAGAAAAAGAAGAAGACTATCTCATTTACTTACCTACAAATCATTAGTTAATTCTTTATTCCATATATGCCTATACTTTTTTCTCCTCCTCCTCCTCCTCCTCCTCCTCCTCCTATATAGTACCTGCCTTCAAAACACACAACCGTCCACCCTCTTGAGTGCTCACTACAGTAATGGCC